>NC_083874.1:58776504-58989123 GCF_032452875.1 Bos javanicus | reverse complement strand
CACATGTGACTGAGCTCTGTTTAGATGGTGATACCTAAAGTATTATGTTATTCCTAGCCTGTTCTGATTCATTTATAGTGTTAAGGATTCTCACTCTTATCTTTCTGCAAATCTGGATTTTCCACTTTTCATTAGTGTAGCTAAAGGTAATGTAATAGTAATGGTCAGATACACACTTTGATCCATGTTTACTTAAAAAAAATATTTTTTTAATGGGATGCTGAGAGCAGATTCTTTTTTCACCACTCTATGTATAATCTTTTCTAGCTTCCAACTTGAGTGGAAACAGGAAATATTTCTGTATGACTTATAGTTTAGGGAAAGGACCATAGATAGGAGAAGAACTGCATCCACAGAGATAAGCCTGACAACTTTTTCTGCTGCGAATCTTTTATTGAAGAATTAAGTTCCATATACTTGTCCCCATAGCCATCCTAGAGAAACTGGTTCGCTGCCAAAGGAAACTTGGTGCCCTTGAACATCAGGGAGACTCAGAGCATGGTCCATATTTTACAAAATAAAGTGTGCCACGGCTCTCCCTACAAGAAAAATAATACTTTTAAAAGGGGAGCTTTGGAAATCTTAAGTTGAAAGTTGCATCATCTTAGATCAAACCAGCCAGATGAATACATAACATGAAAGCTGAACAATTATTTACCAAGCTTCAGCCTGGTGGAAAAAAGGGAATTCAGTGTACCAGTAAAAGCCAGTGTTAGGAGCCAAAAATTCTGTAAGTTTCTCTTTTATCTACCACTGAATAATATTATGATGACAATCAAATGTTTCTTCCCCTAACTTCAATTCTTATTCTTAGGCATTTTCTTTCTCTCTCATTTTCTCTCTTTTTCCTTCCTTTTGTAAAATATTATGATTTTCAGTCAGCCATCTCTTAGGCTTCATAGCAGCATCTGGCTTACATAGCTAAGATGGCTTCTGGTTCTGTGTGAGGGGCTCTTTCTACAAATAAAATACTGAATAAAGCACTTACACAACAGCATTGCAAAATACACATCTGTTGCCATATACTATCCCATCAGATCCACAGTGAGGTAGGTACTCCATGGTGCATATTTCTGAATATGTGGTGCACTCAACCTCCCTCTGTTCAAAAAAAAAAACAAACCATTAAATCATAGAAAAGAAACTCTTTTAAAGCCTTGAGAGGATCATTAGTTCAGAATCCCACTTGCAGAAAGGTGTATTTTCTGCAGTTTACATAACCTGACCCAACATTGGTGAGAATACCATCACAGCAAGAGATTGCTCAGCCCAAGTTCAAGGCTGCCCTCTCTCTCATTCTCCCGTGTAGCTAATGAACAGAATCCATCCTGTGGCTTATGAATAAAGGAGTATAAATAAAGTTTCTGGAGTCTTCTGGGTAAATAAATTATATTTCAGATTTTCTGTTTAGGCTGGCCAGGTGTGTTACCTGTGACTACTCATAGTCATAGATAATTTGTAGAATAAATACCTTAAAATAGTTGTTCTTGATGAAAGGGAGGAATTGTTGAAACATTTTATATTAAGGATATGTAAAATTTTTGTGTATACTTACGCATTCATTATTATGAAGTTTCCTGAGTTGAGATCCTTTATCCCTGAAAAATAAGATTTTATTGAATCAGTAATTTGATATTTCTTAATCTACAGAGTAAAACATGGTCATATGTCATTCTGTGTTGTCTGACCTGAACTAAGTAGTTCTGGTTAATATTCTTCCCCAGTTAGTTAATATTTGTCATTAACATCTTTGATAAATGATCATTTTGTAAACAAATTAAAATATAAAAAAATAAGATCAACACTAAAAGGAGAGTAGATTGGGCATTTTTAAAATAATCCATGAATACTCAGATGGAAATCAAAGGTATAATAAAGTATGTGGATATTTTTGCAGTTTTAAAAGAAAGTATTCACCTATCCATATCTGGCACTTATAGTCTGTGTAATTTTGTTATAATCACTTCTCCTTTCTGAGTATTAGATTTCCTCCTTCTAAAAAGATATGAGATAATATAATCAATCCCATCTCAGTGTTTAGTCTCTGGTATTGCATATTCTGAGGGGTTTTATTTGACTAACACTTGCTATTATATTTGACTATGACTTTTCAGAAAGGCTAGAAAAGAAGGAGGAAAATGATTAAAAGGAAGAAAAGCTCATTTCTTTGAGTATTCACTCTGTGTCAGCTGCTTAGTTAAGATTTGACATGTTTTCTCACAATGAATCCTAAACACTATTATAATTTCTGCTTTGTTGAATACAGAAGTACATAGCAGAATGGGTATTTGTTTGCCTAACGTCAGAGATCTACTAAGTGCAGCCTGGATTTGAATCCAGATGTCTGACACAAAAGTCCACGATTTTAACTGCTAGTCGGAAAGCAGTGAGTTCAAGTTGCTGGAGTGACTGGTAATAATCATTATTGTAAAGTCTCCTAGAAGCTGAGATGTTGTTTATAGTGAGAACTTAATGTGTGGGGATGATGGTGGTGAGGATTCCAACAAATTCCAACTATCCGTTTGTACTTTCATTCTCTTCCCTAGATTTTTCCAGACAATCAGAGAAGCAACATGATTTTCCTCTGGGGTGTGAAGGGTAGATCAAAGTGTTACAATAGTGTCCATGGCTTACAGCCCAAGTAGCAACATCTCTCTTCTGAGTTTCCATTAACTGATAAGAAAGATCATGAAAGTTTGACCAAAAATATGTTTCCTGCCTGAGACCCAGTTTCCTTAAATGTAATTTGGGAATAAAAATGCCTATATGTAACAGCTAATGCCTGAGGGATACCGTGTAATATAATACACATGAGAATTTGGCCGGATAGCAAAGAAATATACATAATATATATCCCTAATATAACTAGTTTTGGGTTTTTTTTAAACAAAACAATGTCCACAGAGTAGTAGAGGAACATGACAAAAGGTAAGATGTCAAACCATGTTTTCAAAAGCCGAGTAGATTTTGGCCAATGTGACTTTTGTGATTGTAAAGCAAAACAAAACTGGGCTCCAAATTGAGTATAATACTTACCTATTTAGGAAACAGTACATACATTCATTACTGTAAGTTTTCATATCTATGCCACATATTGGACTCCATATCTTTGTGCACGCAATCCCGATACCTTTTATGTTGTATTTGGTGCAGTTCACCTGTAATTGGGACAAAATAATACCCTGCATTCTGTTTCTTCAATTCTGTTATCATTCTTATATCTAGATGGTGAAGAGTGAGAAGAGAGTAGGAAGATTCCCTCCTCAGCTTTTCAGCAAACATGTCTAGAAGGCCTTTTGTGGACCAGGTGCTGTGCTGCAAAAATAAATCAGACCTAGAACAGTATTTAAATGAGAATGAGCAGTTTAAGCAAGAAATATTAGTCTCTCTTTTTTTTTTTTTTTTGGGTTATAATGACAGTCCAGTAGAATAATGAATGATACTGAGAAAAGTTTAAAATACTACCTAAAAGTAAGAGCTTCCTTGATCTCCTGTTCTCCTTTTGCACAGAGACTCGTTTAAAGAAACACCATTAGAAAAGTAGAGTAGAAACAGTTTTTACCTCCCACGGAATTATTTCAGCCCACTGTGAGTCAATTTAGATACCTTCACCACTCATTTACATATTCACCCTGATTTCATTTTTACAAAGAGCATGCCAAAAAGGTACTCACCTCTATCCCTATTTCTTGATCACCAGAAGAGACTACGATGAGATGCATTTGGAGAGAAGGAATTAGAGAAATAGTAAATTCTACAGTTAGAAATGCAAAGCTGAATTCATTGTTCACAGTAACTAAAACCCATTTCCCAACATCCCTTGCCCAGACCAGACCGAAAAGAGGTCACTTCTTTAGTCAGGCCAGCTAAGGGTGAAGTCAGAGAAATATGATCCTGACCCCCTGACCCCACCAAAAAAAAATAAATGAGGTTGGGGGCGAGAATCTCTGATCACTGGAGAAGGAACTGTAGAGGAATCCAGGAGATCCTGTGGGCATGCCCAGGGAGAGTTGGACTTAAGGTCCCAGAGTTGCATAGTTGATTTCTAAAAGGGCAAGTCAGAAACCTGAGAGATCTAATGAGGAACTGAGCAGGAACTTCTCAGTCCTTTTCTTCTCAGTCTCTCTTCCTCTTCCTGAAGGTCTGATTTACCCCTACTCTGTTGATCAGACCAATCTAAATAGATGCCTACTAAATTTTCTTTTGACTTTAACATTCTATGGGCTTCCCTTGTAGCTCAGCTGGCAAAGAATCCACCTGCAATGTGGGAGACCTGGGTTTGATCCCTGTGGTTGGGAAGATCCCTGGGAGAAGGGAAAGGCTACCCACTCCAGTATTTCACTTTCACTTAATATTCTGTAATTACTGAAGGCCAAATATACTGCAGTTAACATAAGAGAATGAATATTGAAAAGGAATCCTAACTCACCGGGTGGAGTGACAGCCCATGTCATGGCTGCCAGAGCAAGGATGGCAAAAGTAGTGATGCTGTTCATAGTGATGATGAATGAGGGTATTCGAGAGCCGCTGCCCCGAGTCAAGAAGTTCAGAGAGAAACAGACAAAAAGCAGTCTGACAGATGCATGTATATATACACTCAGAGCAGAGACCTACCCTCATTAAAACTGGTCTTTGCAGTGATGATTGGCTGTTAATCCAAGCAAGGTTGTTTCTTTTCATTTGTCAAACAAAGCTTCCTTATTATCTTGAGTTACAGACAATTGGAATAGTTACATCCTGATACCAACTACCAGATGTTTTCCATAATAGTCCTTTGATCGCTCAGCAGTTATAATGGCATGGCTATATTTGAGGACAAATAAAGTCATAGGTGAAGTGAATAGCAAATGGACTCTTAAATGACACGTAAAGGGATTTTACAGTTATGTGAAATGCAAGAATGTTGAAATAGATCAGAGAAACGCTGAGGACATTTCTTTAAAATGTACTGTAATAGACAACATTAATAGCACCATAAACCTTGCTTTTGTAAGTATGAACACACTTTACAACATTCTGTGAAGGCTTGTTAAATGATTAACCTTATGAAATGTGAAGACAAGTATTATTGCTATTTTGCAAATAAAATAACAAAATCAGAAAGATTAAGTATATTCTTTTTAGTCACATTCTTAACAGTTAGGAGAGCTGGTCCCTTCCAATTCTAGGCCTACCTATACTTTAAAAAACAAAAAACTACGATATACTACTTTGGTCACTAAAATGGATATTTATAATGAAAACCTATATTCAACATGTTATCTCATGCCTTTTAAGATCATACCATGATATTGTGTATGACCCATTCTCCTGCACCCATATCTATAAATATTCTGTTTATCCACATGACCAGTATTTTTTCAACAACACACACCCAGTGATTTCCAATTATTTAGCATTTTCACCTCTGTTATCCCTTGTGCTCTTCATATCAGCTCTCCAGAAGACAGAGTTAATATAAAGGAAAAATTCATTCACAAAGGACAGATTCAGAGATTGGAGGAGGTAAGCAAATTCTCCAAAATAGATAGCTATTGTGATCTTCACTGAAACCAGATCTTCCAGTTTCAGATCTTACTATCTTCCAGTAATGACTGTATTTGTTTCTAATTTTTTAAGATATGTTTCTCTCATTCATACTTCCCATTTTCCAATACCACCTCTTTTCTCTCTGAATTCTACAGTTTTAGTTTATTGTAAAAATTTGAATACTTACATTTTACATAATTTCAAGGCTTTATCAACATTTGAAATATGTATACCACAATGAAGTGCAATCCAGAAGGTTTTCTGAATGGGGTAAATGGTCATCTTTCCAGGTTATAGTGAAACACCTGTTTAGAGGGACCGTGTTCTAAGCAGGTAACAGAAATGAGAACAATGACTCACAGAATGTGAGAATTGGTGAGTCCCAGAACAAACATCTGGATCTGTGGTCTTCAGACTTTCTGTTGTTGTTGTTCAGTCGCTAAGTTGTGTCCGACTCTTTGCGGCCCCTGGACTGCAGCACACCAGTCTTCCCTGTCCTTCACTATCTCCCAGAGTTTGCTCAAGCTCATGTCCATTGAGGCAGTGATGCCCTCCAGCCATCCCATCTTCTGTCACCCCCTTCTCCTCCTGCCCTCCATCTTTTTCAGCATCTGGATCTTTTCCAGTGACTTGGCTCTTTGCATCAGGTGGCCAAGGTATTTGAGCTACAGCTTCAGCATCAGTCCTTCCAATGAATATTCAAGACTGATTTCCTTCAGGATTGACTAGTTTGATCTCCTTGCTGTCCTAGGGACTGTCAAGAGTCTTTTCCATCACCACAGTTCAAAAGCATCAATTCTTTGGCGCTCGGTCTTCTTTATAGTCCAACTCTCACATCTGTACATGACTACTGGAAAAATCATAGCTTTGACTGTATGGACCTTTGTTGGCAAAGTGATGTCTCTGCTTTTTAATGTGCTGTCTATGTTTGTCATTTTTGTTATTGTTGTCAAATATAAAAAGGGAACTTTTTCCACACTCAAATGCACTTTTATGAGGCAAATGATAAAGAAGCAGATTTAAAAAAAAAAAAAAAAAGCTAAGTTAAATGGAAGCAATATAGGGCTCAAGAGTACTTGCATTTCTACCATGCACTTCAAGGCTCCATGGAAATCAATTTGGAAAAGAAAAGAAGGAAGTGAGGCCCTCAGAGGAAGAGTACCATGATGAGGCCATTCAGTGAATTAGATCACCTGATTAGAGTACAGGATTCTTCCTGCTACTTCATATCTTCTCACGAGCACACAGCTCTAAGTCAACATGTCTGGCCTGACTTACTTTCCCAAATAAGATGAGGGAAGATTTGCTACCTGGGTCCTAGACTCAGGTCTCTACTGTTTACTGAGGAGTGCCTTCTGGGCATCCTGTAGGATCTTCCAGGTCAACTTGCTCCCCCAAAACCTTGCTGCTTAATCTGACTTTTAGGCTTCTCTCCAGTTCCACTGTGCTGATAGCTGTCAGTAGTAACCCAACCCAGGAAAATTTAGGAGTCTTCATATCCTGTCTAATTTTCACACCATCTAATCTCTCTACAATTAGGTTTTAATTTGTGTATGTGCTTTCCTCTCCATGAAGTTTTTTTTTTTTTTTTTAACTTTGTTTCATTGATTCATTCCTTTAAATCCAGAGTTTAAGAAGAATGACCTATATGTCTACCTCCCATGTTCTTCTCTTTCTGGAAATCTTCATTAAAAAAAATGAATCTGCTCAACAAACTAATAAGACTCCATTTCTCTTTCTTCCTTTATCTATTCAGTAACTAAGGATTTAAAAATAGTATGTAGAATTACATTAAACTCAACATCCTCATAATACATTGCCCATATCAAAAAACCCATCAGTAAATCCACACCTATTTCTATTACCAGTTCCTTAACAGGCACAAAGTTTTTGTTTCAAAACTCATAGGTTGGCTGTGATTCTGAGGTAGCCAGGCCTTGATGCAGACATGCACTGCATGTGAATTCCTAGCAATCCCCAACATGGTTCCATGGAGTAGGTGTCAGTTTTGATCAGTAAATGTAGATATACAATACTGTCTGTCGTTTTCTCTAAATAAAATTACAGAATTCTGAGCTCTTCACTCTGCTTGGATTTGAGTCGATTTAGTCTTATTCATTATTAGAGTTTGTGATGATCTGAAATGCGTAAGCAGTGCATGGGAAATGAGAGCAGGCCCTCTTATCTCTGGACAGGCATGGTTTCTACCTGCGTCTCTGCCGTGCATGCCAGCCTTAAATGGCTCCCTTCACTGAGGCAGCTCCCTATTCCATGCCACACAGGAGACAGGGTGATTTTTGACTGAGACTGAAAAACTCCTGAGTCCAGGGTTCAGCAGATACTTTGTATAGGCAGGCACTCAGCAGTCTCTGCCTCTTCAGGAAGCGGCCAGCAGCAGTCTCGGTCAGTGTTAGAACTCAGTCCTTTTGATTTCTCTTGAAAATTTAATTTCTTCTGTTTTTGCATTCCTTTCTAAAGTACTCAAGCCACTAATGTTACCACCCAAATCTTGGCTTTCTCTGCCCTCTGATGCCAAATAAATAACACAGAGACAAAGTCTGGAGGAAATAGAAAGGCTGTTTTGATCCTCAGCTGGCCTAGCGGAGAGAGAACACAGCAGGCTGGTGCCTCAAGAACCGTGGTTCTCCCCCTACCCTACCCCCACCTCCCCACACGGGGAATCTGAGGAGATCCTGTAGATGGGGCTCCAAGTCTGGGGTAAGTGATAAAGACCAAAGTAGTGAGTCTTGCATATTCATCCTACTGGGCCTACTTTCTGAAATGCAGAAAGCTACAAGGTCTGCTTGTATTCATTGTATTTATTACATTCATTGGAAGGACTGATGCTGAAGCTGAAACTCCAATACTTTGGCCACCTGATGCGAAGAACTGATTCATTTGTAAAGACCCTGATGCTGGGAATGATTGAAGGCAGGAGGAGAAGGGGACAACAGAGGATGAGATGGTTGGATGGCATCACTGATTTAATGGACATGAATCTGAGTAGGCTGTGGGAGTTGGAGATGGACAGGGAAGCTGGGGTTGCAAAGAGGCAGAAAAGACTGAGCGACTGAACTGCTTGACAAGGTCTGCAAAGGGAGTGCCAGGGAGGAAAGCACCGGGTACAGGGTGTAATTTGCATAGAGTTAAGGGGTTGTAGGTCTGAGATGTAATTTACATAGTGTCAAGTTAGTTTTGTAAAATAGACTACAGGTTAGTAACAGTTAAAGTAAAACTTAAAAAAATTTTTTCGATAGGGCAGTCAAGAAAAAAGCATTCTTAGTGAAATTTTCATACTTTGTGTTGGCATTTCCTACTGTGCTTATAATATCTTGTCTTTGTTATATAATATCAATTTTTCAATAATATTTTTACCTCATCCTATGATTTTTCTTCAAGGTTGATCATGTATATTTAATGAGAATATACTATCAGTCACAGTGAAAATAAAGCAGCATTTTACTAAATAATTTTTTCTTTTAAATAAAATAAAAGAAAAAAATAAAACTAGGTGTTATTAACTCTTTCACGCACACTTATGTTTCTTCTTTAGTCTGTTCTTTGTTCCCTTTACTTTCCTCATTCTCAGGAGAGGAAAAACTCCATTTCTATTTTTGCTGCAACACTAGGAGTAATATTTTACCTATTTTTATGTTTTTGTCCAGGGAATTACCAAGGCAAAAATTCATATCATTTTTTGCAAGTTTTGTCCAAGGAATTACTAAGGCAAAAATTCATATCATTTTTTGCAAGCTTTGTGCTTGATGGTAAAGGAAAGATACAAAGAAAACTAGTTAATAGCTTTTAACTACTGCTTGAGTTGTTGATGCTGTGTTACTATTTCTTGTTTGACATACTGGCATTAAAATGACTATCACGATTCCATTCTCCTTTAGAGTCTTATCTTGTGCTTCTGCTGCTGCTACTGCTAAGTCGCTTCAGTCATGTCTGACTCTGTGCGACCCCATAGATGGCAGCCCACCAGGGTCCCCCGTCCCTGGGATTCTCGAGGCAAGAACACTGGAGTGGGTTGCCATTTCCTTCTCCAGTGCATGAAAGTGAAAAGTGAAAGTGAAGTTGCTCAGTTGTATCCGACTCTTTGCGACCCCATGGACTGCAGCCTACCAGGCTCCTCCTTCCATGGGATTTTCCGGGCAAGAGTACTGGAGTGGGGTAAGTGCTAATATGGGGGGTGGGGGGAAGAGCTCTACCAGAAATTCTTCAGTGGGCAATTATAACTGGAGGTTATCCAACTGCCTACACATCTTCTGAGTGCCTGGCACAGCGTCTGGGCAGAGACGGATGTGGCATTTCCTGCTTGATTCATCAATGCCCATCTTGCAACCAGAGGCTGGGCCCTGAGCAAATATCCTTTGCAAGCACAATTGTCAGCAGCTCATTTTAGAGACTTTTGCAATGGAGTTTTGGCAACTTTTTCTCACTTAAAATTTTAGGAGCAGAAAGAATCGAGACGAGAATATACTAGCTGGCAGTTTTCTGTTTCATTACTATTCCAAGGACTTCTTTTGTGTTGTCATTAGAATTTACTTTTCGTTGTTAATTCTGTTACTCTTTGCTAACAAATCTGCATGTGTACTTAGCCCATAGATTTGGAATTGAAGTATTCCACAAATGAACAGAAGTGACATTTCTGTAGGTAATAAACAGTTTTCTAGGATCACTGGATATAAACGCCACCCTTTTGTCTGAAAACATAATCACATGGTTGGTTAGTTTCATGAGAAGTGTAGAACTGTGGTTCATGAGGCCAGAGGGAGTGGTGTAAGGGACATGAAATTAAAAACCATTTACTTGAATTTATACCTCATTTACTCCCATCTGGGTAAGCTCAGAAAATCACTTCCTCTCTTTTGGCTTTAGGATTCCTATATATTAAACATGCTGGATAAATCATGGGGTAGTTTTATTCTAGCTCTGTCAATCTAGGAGTTTATCAACCTGAAATAAAATAATTGAGATTTTCTTTATCACTATGTATCATATATTTAGTTGACTAAGAGCAGTTAATTAGTTGAAATTAAGGTTAATTATAACAGTATACTTCATAGCTTTTTTTTTTTTTTCTGGGCTCCTACTGCTTTTGCATTCCTCTTTAGCTACAACCTTTTCTAATATTTCTAAGAAATACCTCATGAATCTAGCCTTTGTCTAGGGAGGAGATACATTTTACAAGTTCATATTTTCACTTAACTAGCTTGTTTCCAACCATCATTGCCAGCAGTTTTTGAAGAGAAAAGTCCTTGTAGGCATTGACAGTAACTAAGAGGCGTGTTCTAAATTTCCTTTAAAAACTCTAAGCGAGTATAGCTTTACCCAACAACTTTAATAAGTAATAGCTCCAAGTTAAGTATTACAGTATGTATGAACTAGAAAGAAAAGCAAGAATATTAAACCATCTTTTCTTCTCTTAAAGCAGTCACAGTCTGGTGAGAGAGACAGACTTGTAAATAAGCAACTAGGAAACAAGTGACAGCTGGTAATCTGGGTGTAGGGAGAAGAGGTTATGGGAGCATAAGAGAGGAATAACTAATCCACATTCAGAGGGGAAAGAAGTTGTGGAAGGTTTCTAGAAAAAAGCCTCACCTTTAATGAGGTGAAAATAAATTTATCCTAGAGTTTAAAGGAATGAACCTTAAAAGATGGAAGGAAAAAAATGGGAGAAGGACCAGAGGTGAATACAGAGGATATGTTAGGAGGAGAGGACATATATAAATAAATTTCAGGAAATTATTCAAGGGTAGAAGGGAAAAAGGATAATATAAGAGCTGAGACTAAAGAGGTAGACAGAGGCCTTACACGTCAGAGGGAGTTTGGTATTCATCTTGGGGACTAGAGAAATCACTTAAAGGTTTTATGCATAATACTACCAAATTTGGATTTCAGATCAGTACTCTGCAGGGAGATCATGTATAAAGTTGTTACAGTCAGTCATAAGAGGATGATGGCTTAAACGAAAGAGTTAATAAATTTATTGATAAGTGAATAGAGGACAAAAGGGAGTAGGGAACACATTGCCTTGGTTTCAGGTTTGTCTTGTTTTACTGTGTTTTAGTGCACCCTGGCTGCTTAGGAGGAATTTTCCAAAAAACAAAACAAAACATTAAACTGGGGAATTAAGCAGATCTGTGTTTCAAAGAGGTCATTGGAAGATTGTTTTAAAAGAGAGGGCTGTAAAGGATGGCGACAAGCACGTCTGGTAGGCCGTTGAAAAAGTCCACTGAAAAGATAGAAGGTCTAAAATTCATTCAAGAAAAAAAGTTAAAAAGTAAATTGTCTTTAGGCTTGAAAGGTATTTACAAGGACTGTAATAGGACAGAGTGTATAGAACAGCCTGGAGGAAGACAGCACATCATCCCGCAAAATGATCCACAAGAACTACCGTCTTGTGAAAAGTCCCTCAAGGATGACGAATGTTTTATTAGATTCTTTTCCCTATGACTCCTTTTCAGATGACCAAGTCTTTCTCTCTGTCCTCCCTTCATGCTTGAAGAGTGACTTATGGTTACATATTATTTATATTGAGCTTTAATTACAGTATTGGAAAGAAAAAGGTATTTCTGTGGCAGGATGGTACCAGGGAAAGAATAAGATGCCTTGTTATGCTCGTTACTAAGAGGGAAACAAGTATTATCCATTACTGGTAAAGGTCACAGGGAGTGTAATTTGAGGGTACATTCACTTCATTTACCATAATCCGTGTTATATATGAGACTGGCCTTGGTCAAAGTCAACCAGCAAGGCCACAGAGAGTGTTGGATTGGGGTACAAATGTGAGTCTGATTATATGCTTGTCTCAGTTTTAGGCACATATTAAATGTTTAAATGTCAACATTTGTTACTTTTTATTATTATTTTCATCGAATAAGAAGTGTGGTTTTTATTTAAATGTATAGAAAGGAGCAAAGAGAAGACAACCACTAATAACTTACAAAGAAGGACAAGAGATTCTTTTTTAAAAAAATAGAAATGTAGTTAATTTACAATATCACATTAGTTTTGGGTATATAGCAAAGTGGCTTAGTTATCTATCTACATAGATATATATTTTCAGGTTATTTTTCACTATAGGTTACTGTAAGGCATCGAATATAGTGCCCTGAGCTACAGTAAATCCTTGTTGCTTGTCTATTTTATGTAAAGTGTGTGTGTCTGCGAGTTCAGTTGTTCAGTCATGTCTGACTCTCTGTGGTAGACTGTAGCCCCCCAGGCTCCTCTTGTCCGTGGAAATTTTCAGGGAAGAATACTGGAGTGGGTTGCCATTTTCCTCCTCCAGGGGATCTTCCCAACCCAGAGACTGAAACCCTGTCTCTTGCATCTCCTGCATTGGCAGGCAGATTCTTTACCACTGTGCCACCTGGGAAAGCCCTTATGTACAGTAGTCCATATATGTTAATCTCGTATTCCTCATTTATCCCTCCGCCCCTTCCTTTCACCTTTGGTAATTATAACTTTCTTTTCTATGTCTGTGAATCTGTTTCTGCTTTGTATGTAGATTTACTTACATTATTTTTTTAGACCTCACATATAAGTGATATCATATAATACTTCTTTCTTTGTCTGACTTTACTTAGTATGATATTCTCTAGGTCCATTCACGTTGCTGAAAACGGCAGTGTTTCATTCTTTTTGTGGCTGTGTACTATTCCATTGTGTGTGTGTATATATATATAAACCACATCTTCTTAAACCAATCATCTGTTAATGTATACTTAGGTTGCTTCTATGTCTTGGCCATTATAAATAGTGCAGCTGTGAACGTTGAGGGTGCATGTATCTTTTTGAATTAACATTTTTGTCTTTTCTGGCTATATACCAAGGAGTGAGATTGCTGAATCATATGGTAGTTCTGTTTTTAGTTTTTTAAGGAACCTGCAGACTCTGCTCCACAGTGGTTGAGCCAGTTTACATTCCCACCAACAGTTTTCTCCACATCCTTGCCAACATTTGTTATTTGTATGCTTTTCAATAATAGCCATTCTGGTCAGTGTGAGGTGATAATTCATCCTGATATTGATTTGCATTGGATGGAAATGCAATGTCCATCCTTCCTGATGGACAAGGAGGCCTGGACGGGCTGCAATTCATGGGGTTGCAAAGAGTGGGACATGACTGAGCAACTGAACTGAACTGAATGATTAGTGATGTTGAAAATCTTTTCTTGTGCCTGTTGACCATCTGTGTGTCTTCGATAAAATGTCTGCTTAGATCTTCTGCCCATCTTTTGATTGGGTTTGTTTTTTAATGAGATGTTTGTATATTTTGGAAATTCCTTGTCAGTCACAATGTATCCAAATATATCCTCTTGTTCCCTGGGTGGTCTTTTTATTTTGTTAATATTACCTTCACTGTGCAAAAACGTTTAAGTTTAGTTAGGTCCCGTTTGTTTATTTTTTTCTTTCTTTTCCTTGGGAGACTGATGTAAGAAAATATTTCTGTGATTTATGTCAGAAAATGTTTTGCCTATGTTCTCCTCTAGGAATTTTATGGTATTATATTTATGTCTTTAAACCATCGTGAGTTTATTTTTGTGTATGGTATGAGGGAGCCTTCTAATGTCATTGATTTACATGTAGCTAAAGAGACCGATTCTTAACCATTACTGAGCTACCCACAGGTCAAACTTGGCCCACCACCTGTTTTTGTAAATACAGTTTTATTGGAACACAGCTGTCCATATGATCTTACATAATGTAAATTCATATATTTCTACAACAGCAGCATTGAGTGGCTGTGACAGGATTGTATGTCTCACAAGGTCTATCTGGCTCTTCAGTGGAAAAGTTTGTTGGCCTGTAGTCTCCACAAGTGCTCTCTGCACTTGTTTCTGAAGCCTTGAGAGAGAGAGAGGGAGACTTCAGGTGAGTTCCTTACAGGAAATATAGGAGTTGGACAGTGATAGTTCTCTGAAAACCCGCATTCTGCAAATGAAATCTGAAATATCAATTATAGAGAAATGCGTCAGTCTGTGCTAGTGACAGGAAGAGATAATACAAATAGTTTGGCTTTCTTAGTTCCATTTCAGGATCATTTGTCACTTCCCGGTTTAGAAGTTTAGGGCTGGTTTGGGGAACCTCAGTGAGATGGGTCTGGTTTTCATTTGCCTCCCATATGGATATCAAGATATAATTCAAGTAGCAACCCAGAAATTAGTTTACTTAATGCAGCTATTTTCTTGTGACCATTTGGACACAGGTGACATTTTATGTTTGCCTCCAGGTTGTGTCTCCAAAATAAACAGCTTTCACACATTCACATCCTTAACGCCAATTCCTGAGCCTCCTTGGTCCCCATTCCATTCCTGACCTCTGCATCCCCACTTCACCCTTGACTTTCACTGGGTCCGTAGGCATTTCTCTATTCCTATGTCTCATCCAGTTCTAGACTACCTTATCCTTCACTTCACAGTATCCCTGAGCCACACTTTCCCTGGTACTCAATATGGTTGTCGAAGGTTGCTCAAGTCTTGAATGTGCGATAACATAGTCTTTTGTGCATGTAACCTTATGACCATAATCATAATAATGATCAAAGCAGTACAAGGAATTTGCTATTTTTATCTCAATAAAATATTCATAATGATATAATAAAGTAACTATTTCTCAAACAATTATATATCTTGGTCAGGAAAATAGTGTTTTGGGATTCCCCAGAAATAACCAGGAAAGAGATACAATCTCATATGTTCTAGAATCTTGAAACCCATTCTGTATATCCTGGAATTACCAAAGAAAATAGCAATGTTGTTTTCTCACTTTTCCCCCCTAAAATGGCTCTGTGTTTTCATGCTTGAAAAATTATATGTAAGCCTTCTTTCTTTTTTCTTAATGATATCATTGAAAAAAAAAATACCTAGGGAATGATTTATCTTCACTTTAGTTAAAAAGGACAAAGATCACAAAATTTTGCTTTAATTGGCTTAGTGGCAACTTATCTAAAAGAAAAAGAACAGCATAATAAATACAAAATTAACTTCCCAAATCCAGGTAAGCCAACTATTCCTGGCATAGCTCTAGAGCTAAGAACAGTTTGAAGCACAATGGGTTCCCCATAGCTTCCTCCATCTACCATCTGAGCCACCAGGGAAGCCCAAGTCCTTGCATCAGGAAGATCCCCTGGAGAAGGGAACGGCAACCCACTCCAATATTCTTGCCTGGAGAATCCGATGGGTGGAGGAGCCTGGCAGGCTGCAGTTCATGGGGTCGCACAGAGTCGGATATGACTGAGTGACACACACTTTTACTTTCCTGCATCTATAGTGTGTTCAGCATCAGCCCAGAATCTGCATGGGGACAATAACTAGGGGCAAGCTGTAGCAAGAGTCTGAGCTTGACAGTGTTTCAGCATCGAGGCGGGAGCTCACACATTGTTCTGTTCCACTCCTGTCTAGTGCTTACTTTCTTTAGTGGTTTTCTCATGTGTTATAAGTCACTAGTAGCTTCCGGCTACATGTAGCTCTTGAGCACTTGAAGTGTGTCTGGTCCAAATTTCAACGTGCTGGAAGTTTAAAATACACACCAATATCAAAGACTTAGTAACAACAAGTTTATATTGATATTATGATTATCATATTATGTATGTATTTTGAAATGATAATAGTTTTGATATATTGGGCTACATAAAATATATTCCCAAAATTTATTTTACCCATTTCTTTTGTAGCTACTAGAAAATTTGAAATTACACATGTAACTACTATTATATTTCTACTAGTCAGTGCTGCTCAGACTTGCATACATTGGTTACTCTTGTTGCATTAGTCTTCCCCCAGACTATGTATGGGTTCAAGGCTCTGATACAGGAAATTATCAAGAGGTAGCATGATTCAGTTCAGTTCAGTTCAGTTGCTCAGTCGTGTCCGACTCTTAGCGACCCCATGAATCGCAGCACGCCAGGCCTCCCTGTCCATCACCAACTCCCGGAGTTCACTCAAACCCCTGTCCATCAAGTCGGTGATGCCATCCAGCCATCTCATCCTCTGTCGTCCCCTTCTCCTCCTGCCCCCAATCCCTCCCAGCATCAGAGTCTTTTCCAATGAGTCAACTCTTTGCATGAGGTGGTCAAAGTACTGGAGTTTCAGCTTCAATGTCAGTCCTTCCAAAGAACACCCAGGACTGATCTCCTTTAGGATGAATGTTCTTGCATGGTTGGATCTCCTTGCATGGTTGGATCTCCTTGCATGGTTACTATGAGAAATTACTAATTTGTGTCACTGGATGAGACCCAAGTAACTGAGATAGTTATGCTATCCATGGAAATACAGAAGATAGATAGAGGAGCTGTAAGGTAACAGTGAAGGTGAGGTTGAGTCATAGCCTAGGAGCCCTTACCTCCTCACCTCTCTTCTAGACATTTCTTCTGAACTCTGAGAGCAACTAGAATTTGAGAAAAGGATTAAAGAAAAAAAAGGATATAGTTAATTTTCTTCAAAAAAAATTTCTGTTATCCAGACAGTGACAAAAAAAATCCCAGAAATGGCATTCTGCTGAGTTTACTTTTATTGAACAAGCAGTTGAACAGACAGCATTGTGATCAGGAGGCTTCCACAGCACAAACTGGTTAAGATGTCTCTGTGCCCTTAGATCACAGAATCTAGGAGGGAAGAGATGGAATAGACTGAAAGTCAATGAGTCCATTCCCCCAACAGTTCTGTATTGTTTTCTATAGTAAATAAGATGAGCTCTGAAGAATTCTTTGTATATACAGATGGTGAAGGTAGGTAATTCAGAATTGGGGTATACATTTTCCCTCATGGCTTTTACCAACTTTTGCATCATTTGACCTAGACAAGATGAAGAGGTTAGATGTTAGAAACTCAGAGACATTGTAGAAATGCTGGCTATGCATGTATTATTGTAACATAGTCAAAGAAATCTGTAGATTCCTGCCTTCTGCCAAGAATACAGGATTTCAAATCACTTTCACATTTTATTTAATTGATTCAATGAGTATTTATAGAGTATCTAGTACATTTTACCTATTGAGGTGGATGCAAAAATGACCTCTGCTCTTGATTACTTGTGACCCTCATGATAATGAAAGAAGGAAGGTGTCATTCATATCTTTTCAAAAAGGAAGCAATTGAGCTTCAGAGAAGTTCACTGACTTGCCAAGGTCTCGCATTTGGTCAGGACTTAAGTCTAATTCCTCTAACAGTTAATGCTTTACTATTATAGTTTTAGGCCATAAGCATTTAAATAGCTGTCTTCGTGCCTGACTCATCCATGCATATTCTTAAAATCAACATTTAAAACATTAAGTCGACATTTAAAGTTTTTTAAATAGTGACTGCATCTTGTCTGCTGGCACTCCCTGGAACACTAGCAGCATTATTATTACAAACTCAAGCCTCCATTTTAGTTCTCACATGGAACACATCAGGCTTTCTTTGATTTGGGTTGGTAACTTATGGTCTTGAATCCTTGAAAATCTTTGTCATGGAATTGAGAATAGTCATTTCTTCATCTCAAAATAGTATTGATATTTTTCTTAATATAGGAATTTCCTTCCAGTGTAGCTAATCTTTATTTCATTCAGATAATGCCTTTTCTAGAGCCCTCGGTTTTCAGAATCTCCTGACAACTAAAGGATGGTGGCAGGTCTACAGGTGACCCAGAACTTAATTCTAATGAACTTGTGGTAAATGGCAGGATTTCTCCCAGGCTGATTTTCTTTAAAATGGGAAAGATAACGATCCCTGCTCTAAATACAGATCTACTATGAGGATGCAAAAGGAAAGAGCACAGGGAACTCTCTAAAGAGTTATATAAATCTTAGAAGTTACCATATAATGAAAAATATTTCTTAGAATATTGGGTTTTCAGTCTGTTTTTCCAGGAAAGTTGTTACTGTCGGGTCTTTTATTCATTCTTGGGATTCTAGACTCTCTTAGAGAATCATCTACTCATGAACTAGGTTCAGGCAATAAGTTTCAACCTCTGGGATTTACACCCATAATAGTTATCAGAGCAATGGGTGGCCATGACCCACCCATACCACCTTGGTGTATCCAAGATCCTTTGTTCGATCAGATAAAACCATAAGTAATATCCATTATATAACTCCAGGGGAAAGAAAACACCCTCATATGAAAGGAAGGAACTTATAAAACGTTTTGATCTTATCTCTGGCAAGATACGTCATTATTTGAATAAAAACATCTTAGTATTATTTTATGGCAAATTCCTCATAAAGTAGTTTTCATCAAGTTGTCTACGTGAGATTGCAGCAAGGCATAGTCTAAGGTGTGGTCTGTAGGACTTGCAGAAAGATTATTTTTACCTTCCTGTTTTGAGATATATGTGACCAGATGTGTTTGTAAGATGGGGAGACAGTATATTCTGGCAATAAAATGAGAAGCAAACCACTAACAGTTTCTATGTAGTAAGATAGCAAACCCCATATAGGGACTAGAGCAAAAGTTTAAAACCTCTCTTTGTACATGTGTAAAGACCCAGAGTAGATAAATGACTTTTTTAACCCAGAAGAAAAAACAGCAAAGGTCTCCTCATTTCATTCCAGTCCCCTGCCTTCCAGCTGCCAGTGTAAAAGCAGAAACATCTAGCTTATAGCTCTTTTATTTTTCCACTTTCCCATATCAGTGCTTACTGAGTAGTTCTTTTGAATATGGTCTCATCTAGTGTTGCTTGAGATCCTCAAATGTGGTAGAATCATTTTTAATTCCATTATTGCCAAAGTGTTATTGCCAAATGCTTAAAAGTATTTACTAAAAATTTTCAGTAACTCAGTGAGAACTTTGGTTTACATATTTATGTGATTTGCCAAAGGTCTCATACATGAAAAACACCAAAACTCTGAACTTATACTTATCTGGTAACAAAATTTTTCTCTTATTTGAAACTTCCTAATATTTTTACCCAAGTCAAATATCCTCTTGCTTGAGGAGGAGATTACTCAAATGCCATCACCAGGGACAATGTAAAACTCAATACAGTAGTTCTCTTTACCCCCGAGGTATACATTCCAAGACCCTCAGTGGATGCCTGAGACCATAGATATACTATGTGTAAACTGAATTTCATATATGTTTTTTCCTATACCTACACACGTGTCTAAGATAAAGTTTAATTTATAAGTTAGGCATAGTAAGAGATTAACAACAATAAATCTAAAACAGAACATTATGTGAATGTAGTCCCCCCTCTCTATAAATATCTTATTCTACTGTACCCACCCCTTCTGTGATGACACAATACAATGCTTGTGTAATTGAGGTGATGTGAAAGAGGGAGGTTTTGTGACATAGCATTAGGCTATCACTGACTTTCTGAATACATCAGCCAGAGGATCATCTGCTTCAAGCGATCCTGTATCATCAAACTGTGATGGTGTGCATGGCTGGATGTCAGGAACTGATATCCATGGTTAGGAATCTGATAGCAAAAGGTTTTTTTGAGGAAAACTTTTGAAAGGATATTGTAGTTAGAAGTTGTTGCTCTTTCTAACTCAAAGTGTTGCTGCAAAAGTTGCAATCCTTTGGTGATCATATGGGTGACTTTAGTGCTGGCTTCCATTCAAGGATTGTACTCGATGCTGCTGCTGCTAAGTCGCTTCAGTCGTGTCCGACTCTGTGCAGGCCCATAGACAGCAGCCCACCATTATATTCCATAATTTTGCCTTAATGTTTGTGCAGCTTGAAACACTGGCAAAGTTTGCTAATGTTTACATTGCTGGTTCTGCTTCAGTTTCTTCTTTGTCTTCCTCTCCCTCTGTGGATGACTCAGTAAGTTCTTCTAGCTCCTCATTCTTGGATACTTGTCAATGGCCTTCAATATGTTATTCCACTTCATCAAGCACGACAGAATATCCTTCTCCATCAACTTGTCTTCTCCTGTGAATGAATTTGCTAACTTCTCCATCAATCCCCAGGAAGCCTTTAAAATCATTCACAACTTCACTCCATTCATTTTTCCAGCAAGCATTTACACTTTCTGGTTCTAATTTATCCATTGTAGCTTTGAGGAATGTTACTGTGTCAGCAATAGTAAGCGATTTCCAGTAGTGTTTTTTGTCCAAATGAAGGTCTGCATCAATTGCTGATCAAATGTAATTAAACACCCGGCAGGTGTATGTGACTTTGACAAATTGAACAATGCTCTGATCAAGGGACTGAAGCAATGAGATTGTATTTACAGGCAAAAATACAACCTCAGTGTTTTTATTTTCATAGCAGATAGATTCAGGATGTCTAAGGGCATTGTCTTTTATTAGTAGTACTTTAAATCCCAAACTTTCCTCTTCCAAATATGTTTCACTTCTGGGATGGAGCACTGATGGTACTATTCCATAAATAAGATGACTGTCCCCCACGCTTTCTGATTTTGTTACCAGAACATGGGCAGTTAATATTTGTTCTTCAGAGCAGGTGGGTTATTTGCTCTTCACACTTTGCCGGCCTTAATCCCCTGTGGCATTACTACATAGTAGCAGAGTTAATCTGTCCTTCCCTGCTTTTATGACTTGGTGTCTCCTTTGTGCTTCTGCAAATGCAGGTTCTATTGGATATCTTCTTTCAGAGGAGCCCGGTCTCATTGTAATTGAAGATGTGCTTTGAAGGATAGTCTTTCTCTTTAATCAACCTTTCAAGTCTGCTAGAAATGTGGCAGCAGCTTCTTCATGGCAGATGCATCCACTCCACTCATTTTTATATTTTTCAGTCCAGACCTATTCCTGAATCTGTGTAACCATACTTTATTATAGTAAATGGCTTGGTGTCACTAATTTCAGGGGATTCCTTACTGAAATCTCATTATAGTCTTAATGCTTTTTGGCCAAACACCTTGTCACCAGTCAGAACTCATTTGCTGTTCATGTCTTCCATCCAATAAATATAATGCCTTTTCCGTCTTAACTAAGCACTTATCACATAATATGTCTTTAACTTTTGCCATTTGAGATGAAGCAGCAAAACTAAAATAAATTTCTTTCTCCTTCTTCACAATTTCATGGATAGAAGATTCATTTTTACAAAAGACCTGAGCAACCTCAGCACATGATTTTTTTCTTTCCTTAATAAGTTGAGAACTTCCACTTTGCACATAAAGGAACTTTTTGGCTTCTCTTTGGCATATACGAATTGCCCGTGTCACTACCCTTGCACTCTAAGGGGCATTATTTAGCAAAATAAGGGTCTCTGGAACAAAAGATGGTAATATCACAAGAGTTCATCTGATAACCTAGATAGCTACTAAGTGACTAGGAGATGGGATGTGCTGGACAAAGGATGATTTACCTCCTGGGTGAGATGGAGCAGGACGGTGCAGGATTTCATCATGCTACTCAGAACAGCAAATGATTTAAAACTTATGAATTATTTATTTTTGGAGTTTCCCATTTAGTATTTGTGAACTTTGGGTAACTAAAACTATGGAAAACAAAACCTCGAATAAGGTGCGATTACCGTAGGGTGTGTCAAAACATCCTTCAGTTCAGTCGCTTAGTCATGTCTAACTCTGCGACCCCATGGACTGCAGCACGCCAGGCTTCCCTGTCCATCACCAACTCCCAGAGCTTGCTCAAACTCATTTCCATCGAGTCGGTGGTGCCATCCAACCATCTCATCCTCTTCTCCTTCTGCCTTCAATTTTTCCCAGCATCAGAGTCTTTTCAAATGAGTCAGTTCTTCACATCAGGTGGCCAAAGTCCTGGAGTTTCAGCTTCAGCATCAGTCTTTCCAATGAATATCCAGGATTGACTTCCTTTAGGATGGACTGGTTGGATCTCCTTGCAGTCCAAGGGACTCTCAAGCATCTTCTCCAGCACCACAGTTCGAAAGTATCAATTCTTCTGTGCTCACTTTTCTTTATGGCCCAACTCTGACATCCATACATGACTACTGGAAAAACCATAGCTTTGACTAGATGGACCTTTGTTGACAAAGTAATGTCTTTGCTTTTTAATATGCTGTCTAGGTTGGTCATAGCTTTTCTTCCAAGGAGCAAGGGTCTTTTAATTTTATGGCTACAGTCACCATCTGCAGTGATTTTGGAGCCCAAGAAAATAAAGGTTGTCACTGTTTCCATTGTTTCCCCATCTATTTGCCATGAAGTGATGGGACCAGATGCCATGATCTTAATTTTCTGAATGTTGAGTTTCAAACCAGATTTTTCACTTTACTCTCTCACTTTCATCAAGAGGCTTTTCAGTTCCTCTTCGCTTTCTGCCATAAGGGTGGTGTCATCTGCATATCTGAGGTTATCAGTATTTCTCCTGGCAATCTTGATTCCAGAAGATTCCAAAGTTGATTCCAGAAACTTCCTTATAGGGACTTAAATGAAAAGGTCAATTTTTCATGTTGGGGAACAGTTTAATGCAAAGTACAAGGATATAAAGTTTAAGTCTGCTTCTATCCCTGTCTGGCCTCTGTATCATAGTCCACAGAAAATAAAAGCTACTCTAAAGAAGTGTTGGTGACATTATGTACATTGCTCATAAACAGTCTGTTATCAATCCCAGTAAACTATAAACATTTAGAAATGTTAACTACTATATTTTAAATCCCACACATTTCAGTAATTAATTATCTTCACAATGAAGATAATTCTGGGGTTACGTGACCTACCATCATCTCCCTGGCCAGAAAAACATCCATCACTTAATACAAGAGAACAGCAGCAGAACCACCTGGGTCTAAGACTGTGATTCTGAACGCCAGAGTACTCACGTCAAGAGGTGTTGTTTCTTCGATGCTATTCTCCTCACACCTTCCTTTACTGCGTATGTGTGTATTCGTTTGGCGTATTCTAAAACAGAACAGGAAGTTTCAAAGCTGGGAAAACTCAGCTTTAATGAAAACAAAACAAAATACAATCAAGCATCAATATGAATGACATTTGGGCATCAAATCAAAACTGAAATCAGGGGTAGGAACTGGTATCCATTTCCTAGTAGGCATCATTCAGGTTTATTCTCCCTCTTCTGATTTAGCTCCAGATTTATGCCCCAGGCCTGGATCTGTTTCATCATATGTCATTCTCCTATACACTATATATTCATGGAATTGTTGAATGTTAGAAATAAACATCATCTAACACAAAAGCCATTATTTTATAGATGAGAAAACTGGATCCCAGAGAGGAGTTTGACTTTATTTGATATCTATAATGTGACTTGGGGATTATAAAATAGGACACATTTTACAAAATAAGTTTTACATAAATATATATAAATTATGTATATATGTTATAAAACATAACTATATGGTCATCGTGAATTTTATACTTGGAAAGAATCTTAAGATGTATGAATTTTAATGCCTTTCTCATAAGAAATATTATATAGCAAACATCTACTTGTCTGCTTTGGTGATAGGAGACTAACTGTCTATCAGGACAGTTCATCTAGTCTTTGAACATTGCAAAAATTGAAATTTCTTCCCTCTAGCTTCTTCTAAGACCTCAGAAACCAGTAATGTTCCATCTTGCCTGGGACAGCCTAAATCTTCTCTTTATAACATGTGTTCTCAGTTCTTGAGCTAAACAATCCATCTTGAGACATCCTTTATCAGTATTTTTATCATGGGCATTTCTGTAATTTCTAAAGTTCCTTTGAATAAAGTATAACTTATAGGTTTAAACAGTTAATGGAATGTTTGTAGAGCATTGCTTGGATAATTTAGGGCCTGGTATTTACAGTAAAGAGAAATTGAAGGATTTCTGGGAGAGAATAAGACACATGTTGTAACAGATTCATGAATGGTTTTATTCATTTCTTAAATGTTTAAGACATTTAACAATTAAGATTCCTTAGTTATTAAAACTGTGTGATATCCATAGATGGACTTCAAGAGATTTATGTGCCCACAGATATTCTGCATACAGATTTTTTATGTTTCATCATTCTTTCTTTTGTAGAAAGAGATGACTTTCTCCATATTATCAAAGGAATCTTTGATCCCCTTTTGTTTACCTTTGATATAACAGTATTGTAGTAGACAGAAAAGCAAACTGTATTTAAACCCAAATCAACAAGGTTACAATCCGGTCTGTTCTATTTCCAAAACGTTGTCATTTTAAACAGATTACCTGGACTCTCTGAGCCTCAGATTAACCTTCTGTACAATGAAAATAATACCGCTCTATAGTAAGTAGTGAGGTCAGTGAAACTGAGAATATTAAAGTGTCTTACTTACAGATATAACACATAAAGGACTCATATTCAAGTTTTAGTCTACATATATGAACTGTATAATGTTTTTTTTTTTCTTTCGTGAGTTAGTTGATTTTAAAGAAATAAATGTAAATTCAAATATCTTTCCAGAATTGAAAAGGAGGATATCAGGCCCATCTTCATATTCTGGGTCTTGTTTATGGTGTTCTAAGAAGGACAGGATGAACATTCAGGGACTGCATGTTCCTGAGGTGGGATGTGGTAGAAAAGGCAAGATTTGCCACCATGCCCTTTTTTAAAGCTGGTGTAATGCAGGCTGGAAACACGTGGAGAATGAAGGGAAATCTGTGACTAGAAGCTAGTCATAAGGTTATTAGAGATTAGAGCCTGGGCTGACTCTGTACAGCAATGATTCTCAACTTTTTTCTCTTTACATAAAGTATAGCTGATGTTCACACTCCCATGAGTGAACATGGGCTTAGAGAGATTTTCTCTAGTTACGTTGTAACCCCACCACTTTTCCCTTTCTCTTCCACTCAGTAAAGTATATGAACAATTTTATTAAAGGCATACCCATAGATATTCTCTATTTTATGCATGAACAGGATCACTCACATCTGAATTTTAAACTTCTACGATGAGGTGCAGTACCTTGCATTCATATCAGTACTCTACTGTGGGTCAACACTGTCTTCAAGAACCTCTACACTAGAAGATGGACTCGTATACGTACAGATTTTCATGGCAGAGCATGCAGGGATTGTTGTATGTCTGGCCGTCATCACCACAGACAGGCTGTAAATTCTTTGGACAAAGGTAACCCATCCTGGGTAATATTCGGTAGTGTTTGCACATCTCAGAATTCTGAACAAACAAAACATAAAGTAGATTTGCTCAATGGCACTTAAGAGATACGGACCTGGTGAAAACCTCTTGATTTCCTCAATCATGTGTGACTAAACAGTAAAGGAAGTGTAACATAGGTTATACAAACTCATATATTCATTTCCCATCACTGTTAGGTAACCTGGATTTAGTTTCTTTTTTACTAAGGAAGTAGCCAAACCAAGATACAAGGAAGAACAAAGCAATTAGAAAGCAGACATCCTACCAGATAGTGCTGTGCTTTGGAGAAGGCAATGGCACCCCACTCCAATACTTTGCCTGGAAAACCCCATGGACAGAGGAGCCTGGTGGGCTGCTGTCTATGGGGTCACAGAGTCGGACACGACTGAAGCGACTTAGCAGCAGCAGCAGCAGCAGCAGTGCTGTGCTTAGTCACTCAGTCATGTCTGACTCTTTGCAACCTCCTGTACTGTAGCCCGCCAGGCTCCTCTGTCCATGGGGATTCTCCAGACAAGAATACTGGAGTGGGTTGCCATGCCCTCCTCCAGGGAAATCTTCCCAACCCAGGGGTAGAACCCAGGTCTCCGGGTTTCCCGCATTGCAGGTGGATTCTTTACCATCCGAGCCACCTAGGCACAGATAAACTGAGGTATGGGAGAAAACTCCCATACAGAAAATAATACCTTTTTTTTTTTTTTTTGTCCTTTTAAATGAAGACATTGGTTATATACAATCTAGAAAGACTCAAAATAAATGCTAGGTAATCACATGGAGTTTTGAGTTCCAGCTCTGCCACTAACTAAAGTGAGTGATTTACTTGACTTCTTTGAGCCTTAGCTTCTCATCTGAAAAACATGAATAATAATAGCTCTTGCCTCATATTGTTGTTTTAGGGAATCAAATCAGATAATGTACTTATATGCATACATAATACAGTGTTTGGCACATACTAAGTGCTCAATATATGATAGTTGTTAGTTTCCTAAGGTAAAACATACATAACTTTTTCATGTAGAAAAAGGAACATATTTGTTCTTAGTAGTTTTTTGGAATTGTGAGTTTCATGATGATGATAATAAATTTATTAATCTTAAAGGAAGCAGGAAAAAGGAAAAAACACAGAAATTTTAAAAATAGAATTATGGAAGACAAATTCAGTGGTGTCAAAAATTACATTAAGTATTAGCAGGACTAACTACTCCAGATAAAGAACAGAGACTCTTAGTCTGGAGAAACAAAATGATTCAACTTATAATATTTAAAAGAAGTATACTTTATATTTCAACTAATAGGGTGAACATGAAAGGATGGAAAATAGATATGTACAAACACTCATCACACAAAAGGTGATATATCTATATTAATATCACACAAAGTAGAATTTAGGATAAGAACTAATGTCAGAGATAAAGAAGAGGATTTCTAATTATAAAATAATAGATTCCATAATTAACAATCTCAAACATTTATGTACCTACAGTAGAGTCTTAAGATAATGAGGCAAAATTAGCTGAAAGGAGAAAAAGGCAAATTTATCAAACTTTATGTTTATATTTAACACTTCTTTTTGTCATTAATACCACAGACACAAACATAAAAATATGTATTTGAAAAACAATATAATCAGCTTGACCTCAATGATATTTGTAGATCTCTATATCCAACAACTGCAGACTACACATTCTTCTTAAGTAGACATGAAATTGTTGCCCAAATAGACCACATTCTGGGCCATTAAGCCAGTATTGATAAATTTGAAAACTGAAGTCATAAAATGCAAGTTTTAGGATCACAGTGAAATAATATTAGTAATATATATGATAGCTATGAAGCTACTAGGCATTTAGAAGTTATGCAACGTACTTCTAAATAAATCATGACTCTAAAGTAGTCATAATGGAATACAGAAATGTTTTGAACTGAATGATAATGAAAATAAAAAATACTCAGTAGTTAATTCAGTGATTTGAAGGAAAGTTTTAGGTAGATACATAAATAGAAAAAAATCTTAAAATCAATCTAAACCTCCATTTCAAGAAGCTAGCAAATAATAGGCAAAACAAGCTCGAAGAAAATAGAAGAAAATGAATAAATTTATGAAATAGAAAACAGAAGGCCAAATGGTTGTTTGAAAAGATTAATAAATTGATAAACTATTTGCAAAATTGACAAAAGTCAAGAAACACACATTACCAATATTAAAAGTGGTGCCTTATATATGGATATTAAAAGGATAATATGAAAATGTTATGAATAACTGAATGTCAATAAATTTGACAACTTAATAAATTCCTTGAAAACTAATTTCTGAAACAGACACTGAGTAGATATTTAATAGTAGTATAATTTTTGCCTGGAGAATCCCAGGGACAGCAGAGCCTGGTGGGCTGCTGTCTCTGGGGTCGCACAGAGTCAGACACGACTGAAGCGACTTAGCAGTAGCAGCATATCTATTGATAATCATTTCAGAGGTGTAAAGAAGTATTTGCTAATTTGTATTCTAAAATAATTCAAACATCTAAAGGGACTGCTTTAGATTGAGGTGAATTCCATGTCAATAGAGATATTCAGGGAGAGTTTAAACAAGCACCTTCTGTAAGTCACTGGCAAAGGTAGGACTGAACCAAGTATATCCTTAATGTTTTTCAGGTATCTGCCACTCCAAGGTTGAAAACTACCAAAATAAAGGGTGATAAAGAAGCAACAAGCAGAATTATGCCTTTTTTTCTTACATAGTACATCAACTCTGAACAAATTATCCACCTTCAAAATAGACCTAGGATTCAGCTACTTCTTATGACCTCCACTACTACCACCATAAACCAGCCTCTCTGGTTAGTGCTGTGGCTAACTAGCTGTCCAGCTTTTGCTCTTGCCTTCCTGCAGTGTATTTTCAATACAGCAGGTGCAGTATCCTTTTAAAACATAGATCATGTTACTCCTCTTTTCAAAACCTTCATTCAGACTAGTAGACAACATCCTTTAAATGGTCTACACAACCTTACATAACAGGCCTCCTGTTATTGGAATGATATCTTCCTGTATAACTCCTCCTGAGGTCACTCTGTGTCAGCTGTACTGGGCTTCTGGCTGTACTGTAAGCCCTGTCTCAAGGCTTTGCTGTTCCTCTTCCTGGAATGTTCTTCCCTCACTTACATGTATGGAATTAATCTCCCTAGGAGGTGCAAATGGCACCTTCTCAGGGAGCTCTTTTCTGTACAAGATACTTAAAATTGTATCTCAGCATTTACTATGTCATTTTTCTATTGAGTCACATCGCCTGTGATCTATTGTAGAGAGTTTTGTCTATTTTGTTTACAGCTATTGTTCTCATAAGGCTTCTCCGGTGGCTCAGTGGTGAAGAATCCGCCTGCCCGTGCAGGAGCCTCAGGTTCAATCCCTGGGTCAAGAAGATCCTCTAGAGAAGGAAATGGCTACCCCCTCTAGTATTTTTTCCTGGAAATTGCATAGACAGAAGAGCCTGGCGGGCTACAGTCCATGGGTTGCAAAAGAGTGGGACACAACTTAGCGACTAAACCACCAGCACCACCATTTTAATCATACACATAGTAATGCTTGGAAAATAACAAGTGCTCAATAATTATTTGTAGCCTGCATAAATGATGGCTAAATGACAAACTGAATAAAGAATGTTGTTCTCTTCTCCAAGAGAAAGCTCAGCTCAAAACCAGGTTACACAGGAATAAGCACGATGGGATTTCTGGTCTGCTGGTGATACATTATTTCTTGACCTACGTGTCAATATCACAGATGTGATCACTTTGTAATATTTAGTTGTATACTTATGATAGGTACACTTTTTCTTTATGACTATTATACTGCAGTAAAATGTTAAATAACAGATTTTATTATGATAGCCAAGATACACACACACAAACACACATAGAAACAATAGGATATTATTCAGACAGGAGAAAGAAGAAAATCCTTCCTTTAATGACAACTTGGATAAACCCTAAGGATGCTATGCTAAGTTAAATAAGTCAGACAAAGAAAGACAAATACTGTACAATAAAGCCAATAGCATAGAGACAGAGAATAGAATGGTGATTACTAGAGGATTGGAGAAAATAAGGAGACATTGGTCAAAGGATATAAATTTTTAGATACAATTTATGGCAGTCTAATATATGGTGTGATGATTATAGGCAATCAGTTCAGTCCAGTCGCTCAGTCGTGTCCTATGGACTGCAGCATGCAGGGCCTCCCTGTCAATCATCATCTCCCAGAGTTTACTCAAACTCATGTCCATTGAGTTGGTGATGCCATCAAACCATCTCATCCTCTGTCGTCCCCTTCTCCTCTCACCCTCAATCTTACCCAGCATCAGGGTCTTTTCTAATCAGTCAGCTCTTCACATCAGGTGGCCAAAGTATTGCACTTTCAGCTTCAACATAAGTCCTTCCAACGAACATTCAGGACTGTTTTCCTTTAGGATGGACTGGTTGGATCTCCTTGCAGTCCAAGGGACTCTCAAGATCTTCTCCAACACCACAGTTCAAAAGCATCAATTCTTCGGCGCTCAGCTTTCTTTATAGTCCAACTCTCACATCCATACATGACTCACATACATACATGACTATGGAAAAACTCACATACATACATGACTATGAAAAAACATGACTATGTTTTTTTTTTTTTTAGGAAAGATGAATATTTATTATACAAATATTGAAATCTATACATTCTTAGCTGATGATATATAGTTAGTTAAAAAGTCTTTTACTTTGGATATATGCATCATCTCCTTCATTGTGGTGTCTCTGCTTCTCAACTGTATTAATCCATTCTCCAAAGTAGCTTCAGTAATCAACACTGTGAAGAGGATACTCATTTCATCATATTTTGAATAAAGTTGTACCAGTGAAGACTGCACAGTTTCCAGATAACCAGGCCACACAGAAATTCCATTCTCCAGTAATTCATTAAACAGCCCTTGACAAACCTGTCTGAGTTCCACTGTTGGGCCTCGTCCCACATCCAAAGCAGCTTTAATAGGGGCCAAGCAAGGGTGAAGTTTAAGCACCTTTCTATGAAGATCTTTCTTTCTTGTAAAGGAGTTCTCTGTTAGCTGGAAAGAATCATAGAGGTAGGCCAGCATGCCTCGGTCTAGATCTCCATTTATAGATAAAACAGAAGGAACCACATTTTTCCGCCCGTCTCGGCCGTGTACTTGAGCCACACTTCCAGGATACATGTGTAAAAGTTCATGATCTTCTAGGTTCCACAGGGTTTCTATTGGCTCCTTTCCCCAGGGGGAATTGTAGTAAAGTCTGTTTCCTTTTCGGCCTGCTTCATCCTGACAATCTCCACTGCTGAAGTTAGATGGACTCATAGCAAACTTTCTCCACCATAGGAGTCGATGACGTAACCAGAAATCAAGCCACTGGCTTGCAGTTCTTGCTGAAGTAAACCATACCAGAGAAGCTTCAGTCTTTTCACCGATTCTTTTAACACCATCAGGTGTCTGCTTAGTATCAGAAACAGGGTGAAAACACGCTCCAATCTGAGCAAGGCCAAAAGGTAGCCTCTTGTTTACCAGATCCAGGTAACTAACCAGATCCAGGTAACTAACCATAGCCTTGACTAGATGGACCTTTGTTGGCAAAGTAATGTCTCTGCTTTTTAATATGCTGTCTAGGCTGGTCACAACTTTTCTTCCAAGGAGTAAGTGCCTTTTTATTTCATGGGTGCAGTCACCATCTGCAGTGATTTGGGAGACTAAAAAAATAAAATCAGCCACTGTTTCCACTGTTTCCCCATCTATTTGCCATGAAGTGATGGGAACAGATACCATGATCTTAGTTTTCTAAATGTTGAACTTTAAGCCAATTTTTTCACTCTCCTCTTTCACTTTCATCAAGAGACTCTTTAGTTCTTCTTCGCTTTCTGTCATAAGGGTGGTGTCATCTGCATATCTGAGGTTATTGATATTTCTCCCGGCAATCTTGATTCCAGCTTGTGCTTCTTCCAGCCCAGCGTTTCTCATGATGTACTCTGTATATAATTTAAATAAGCATGGTGACAATATATAGCCTTGATGTACTTCTTTCCTATTTGGAGCCAGTCTGTTATTCCATGTCCAGTTCTAACTGTTGCTTCCTGACCTGCATACAGATTTCTCGAGAGGCAAGTCAGGTGGTCTGGTATTACCATCTCTTTCAGAATATTCCAGTTTATTGTGATCCACACAGTCAAAGGCTTTGGCATAGTCAATAAAGCAGAAGTAGATGTTTTTCTGGAACTCTCTTGCTTTTTCAATGATCCAGGGGATGTTGGCAATTTGATCTCTGGTTCCTCTGCGTTTTCTAAAACAAGCTTGAACATGTGGAAGTTCACAGTTCATGTATTGTTGAAGCCTGGCTTGGAGAATTTTGAGGATTACTTTACTAGCATGTGAGATGAGTGCAATTGTGCAGTAGTTTGAGCATTCTTTGGCATTGCCTTGTTTAGGGATTGGAATGAAATCTGACCTTTTCCAGTCCTGTAGCCACTGCTGAGCTTTCTAAATTTGCTGCCATATTGAGTGTAGCACTTTCACAACATTATCTTTTATGATTTGAAATAGCTCAACTGGAATTCTGTTACCTCCACTAGCTTTGTTCATAGCGATGCTTACTAAGGCCCACTTGACTTCACATTCCAGGATGTCTGCCTCAAGGTGAGTGATCACACCATCATGATTATCTGGGTCGTGAAGATTTTTGTACAGTTCTTCTGTGTATTCTTGCCACCTCTTCTTAATGTCTTCTGCTTCTGTTAGGCCCATACCATTTCTGTCCTTTATTGAGCCCATCTTTGCCTGAAATATTCCCTTGGTATTTCTAATTTTCTTGAAGAGATCTCTAGTCTTTCCCATTCTATGGTTTTCCTCTATTTCTTTGCATTGATCACTGAGGAAGGCTTTCTTATCTCTCCTTGCTATTCTTTGGAACTCTGCATTCAAATGGGTATATCTTTCCTTTTCTCCTTTCCTTTTTGCTTCTCTTCTTTTCACAGCTTTTGGTAAGGCCTCCTCAGACAGCCATTTTGCTTTTTTGCATTTCTTTTTTGGGGGGATGATCTTGCTCCCTGTCTCCTGTACAATGTCATGAGCCTCTGTCCATCAGATCTAGTCCCTTAAATCTATTTCTCACTTCCACTGTATAATCGTTAGGGATTTGATTTAGGTTATACCTGAATGGTCTAGTGGTTTTCCCTACTTTCCTCAATTTAAGTCTTAATTTGGCAATAAAGAGTTCATGATCTGAGCCACAGTCAGAGCTCCTGGTCTTATTTCTGCTGACTGTATAGAGCTTCTCCATCTTTGGCTGCAAAGAATATAATCAATCTGATTTTGGTGTTGATCATCTGGTGATATCCATGTGTAGAGTCTTCTCTTGTATTTTTGGAAGAGGGTGTTTTATATGACCAGTGCTTTCTCTTGGTAGAACTCTATTAGCATTTGTCTGGCTTCATTCTATACTCCAAAGCCAAATTTGCCTGTTACTCCAGGTTTTCTTGACTTCCTACTTTTGCATTCCAGTACCCTATAATGAAAAGGACATCTTTTGGGGTGTTAATTTTAGAAGGTCTTGTAGGTCTTCATAGATCTGTTCAACTTCAGCTTCTTCAGCATTACTGGTTGGGGCATAGGCTTGGATTACCATGATATTGAATGGTTTGCCTTGGAAACGAACAGGAAAACTATAGGAAATAGTAATGTGTAATATACTCAGAGTCTGTGAGTAGACTTCAAATATTCTCACCACAAAAAAGAAATGGTAATTATATGAGGTGATGGAGATGTTAGCTAACACTATAGTGGTAATCATTTTATAATGTCTTATTTTATAATAAGTCTATCAAATCAATATGTTGTACACAAGTTTACATATGTTACAGGTCAACACATATACAGTAAGGGCTTTGCAATGGCTCAGCAGGTAAAGAATCTCCCTGCAATGCAGGACATGTGGGTTTGATCCCTGGGTCAGGAAGATCCCCTGAAGAAGGAAATGACAATCCACTCTAGTGTCACTTTTCTTGCCTGAAAAATCCCATGGACAGAGGAGCCTGGCAGACTACAGTCCAAAGGGTCACAAACAGTCGGATACAACTGAGCAATTAAGCACACACACACACATAACACAGTAAAGCTGGGGAGAAAGGAGCAGATTTTGTGGCTAGCACTTCTCCATGCTTAGGGATCCCTAGTTTGATTTACTAGAAATTTGTAATTAGTATTTTGTTAGGGTAACTCATCTGTTATTATACTTGATTTGGGAAAATAATTAGATAAAATTCATGTTTGATACCTTTCTTTCTTCTTTTTTGGGTCATCAGACTAGGTGCTAAAGTCTCCCTTCTAGGGACCAATTTGAGATTGCCCTTTGTGAATGAATATACTTCATGCTCATATCTTCTTCTACTCCTGACCTTGACAAAGCTCTAAAAAAGCAATCCCAAATAGGGTCAGTGTAAATATGTAAATATAAGTATGTCATGTAACACTTCTTATAAATGTATAATAAGTATAAATATGTTCAGCATAAATTTCAGTTTATTGGGAAAAGAACTAGGTTTGGAGGGGGAGTAGGAAGTGGGTGAGGAGCCTTTCTGGTCTGCTGAAATTATAGGGTTGAGACTCCTAACTACTTATTTGACTGCATGTGCCAGAAGTTACATGCATTGTACACGCACTTTTTAAAATTTCAAAATAAATTCATTTAGAGCAAGACTAATAATCTCAAAGAGCACAGAATAATGCACCAGTGAGTAATCTTGAGACTCTTACTAAGCATGAACTCCACGGATTCCTTGGAAGGACTTGAGGCTGTACTGAATCAGTCTTTCCTAGGCCTTTACATGAAATGAGGCTTATGGAGGGCAAGGGGCAACAGCACTGCCCGCCCCCAGAATAGGTGAATTAAGTTAATAAGTAACTTTTTAGAAACAGCAGTTCTTACCAGAGAGGAAATGGAAGACTCTGAGCTGTCTTCCTCTTCAGAAGATCTAAAGTGGGATGGTTTTTCTTCAAGTCTTATCCTGTCCAAAGCTTCTTTTTCACTAGAAAAGAAGACAAAAGTAAATTTGCGTCCACAAAGACTGGCTCCTGTAATTTCTAGTTGGAAGTTAAACATTTCTAATAAAATACGATGGAACCACAGAACATTGAATGAGAAAGTGTCCAGGAAGACATGTTAAGAAAAGCACACAGCTGGGAACTGGCTTGGCACTCCCTTCACTTAACAGATGTGTGACCTTGGACAAGTTGTTTAGAGTATTCCTTTCTCCAGGGGATCTTCGCGACCCAGGGATCAAACCTGGGTCTCCTGCATTGCAGGCGGAGTCGTTACCATCTGAGCCACCAGGGAAGTCCCATAAAAAGATGATAGTTCTGGTAATTCCTTCCTCAAGGAATGTACTATGAGGAGCTAATATATACATATATATATATATATTATATATATATAATATATTTAACTGTTTTGTTCATAGTGTTTTTTTCAGAACCATCATCATCCATCATGTTCATAGGTCCCCAAATATAGTTGTTCATCAGAATAAACTAGAAACTCTTTCTAAAAAACAAATTCCTTAGCCTTGGAGACTCTAACTTATCTTGAAGGACTAATCTGTGTGTGTGTGTGTGTGTGTGTAAGACCTCTCTTAAGTGTGATCTAGTTGTAGAACAGATTTGGAATAATTTGTTGTAACTATGATACTGAGGGTTGGAAACATTTTTTTTAAGTGACATAGCTAGTAAATATGATTAGAACTTCCATCTGGATTTCCTGTCTTCAAGTCCAACTGTTCTTTCTCCTGTACTGGGTGTTGTCAACTTAAAAGCATTGCATCTAAAGACTTGGTTTAAAGCCTGCATGGATTCATGAGCACATGAGTATTTAATCAACAGTCTCTAAAAATGCAGTCCCCACAGTAGCTGAAGGGGGTACAGGATCCTATTACTCACAAGATGCTTCTGCACATGTAGCACTTGTTTTTGTATAACTTTCCATCAGCACCAAGCACAGGGTCGTTCTCTCTAGTGCACATGAGCTCATCATTCCTCACATGCTGCCGAAAGTTACTGCACTCATCCTAGAAAATAAGAAAAGGGAAGTGGGCGTGGCTTTTTCCCTTTGTGCCTTGGTTACTTTCTTAAACTTGGTTTTAGGAATTCCTCTCTTGGCTCTGGTCTCAGACTCACTGCACTTATCCTGGCAATGGAGGCCAAGGAACGCCCAGACTCTCTAAACTTCCCATCCTCCGCTTCATTCCGAACCTCTCTGCACTGGTCCTGGAAATACAGGGAAACATAAAACAATACTTGAAAGACCTCCTCGTCTTGCTCGCCCTTTCCATCAATCTTTCCTTTCCTCTACTTTTCACGGGAGATACGCTCTTGACCAGAGGACAATCCCACAGTTGTCTAACTCTATGAATGACATTATCACTGGCAAAAGACTGATTGAAGATGTCTTCTTTGTGATCTTGAAAAGCAAATAGAAAAGGCAGCACCATGCATGTGCACTATTGATTCACTGATGCTCAGAAGACCCTCTGGAGAAAATGGGAAAGGCATCAAGGAGAGACGCTAAAAGAGAGACTTTGAGACTAGTTTATTTTACATAAATTGTTAAAATCAGTGTCAACAAGCAACATGAAGCCTCATTTCACATTTAAAGTGTCAGACATAAGCATGCAGTTAAGGTGGTAAAGAATTTTACCCACTATTTTTCAATCCACAATTCTCCCAAACAGGAGAAACCAAAGCAATAATCAATACACACTGCAGGAGAATTCTCTATAAAATTGAGAAAAAACATTAAACTTCAAAGCCAGGAGATAAATCTTATTAAAACCCAACATGACAATATTGGCAAAATCAATTTTCTTTGAAGCAGAAGATTAGCAACTTTATTATCCAAAAAGTGAAGGGGAAGACAAGAATCTGAGGACGAAAAGTAAAATAGTTATCTTCGTATCTTAAAAAATAACCTTTGCATCATTTGAGGGCTTGGCTCTTGATCTTTCTTCTTCATTCTTTTTTCTTTCTTTAGCTTCTCGCTCACTGAAAAATTTTATGAAAGGGAGAGAGTAGTTTTTCCAGAGTCATTATTGAATTGTTTAACCAAATATTTCTCCAATTCTAAACATTAGAATATCTAACACTGTTTGCTAGTATCTAAAAAATACATAAGATACTTTTTAAACAAATAAGTTCTGATCATTGGGGTTTTCATAAAATATTTGTGACGGTGCTGTCAACTTTCATAAACCCAGTTTCTATACTGTCGTGTAGAGTGATATACATCTGAAGGGTCAGTACATTTTTTCCTAATAGGATTATTTATGACTCTCAGGTAGAGAGTTGCTTCATTTCTCCTTTTTATTTTTTTTACTGAATTACAATAACTCTCCTGTATTGATTGTTCTTTATATTACTATTATGCTTTAAAGTTTATAAACATTTAAAAAATATTATCTCCTTGAATCCCTACAAGAACTCTATTGTGTAGTTATTATTCTCTTTATATACAGGAGGAACTGAGGCTCTGCAGAGTGAACGGGTCTGTCCCATGTCACTTATCTGAGACACTTCCTCTTTGAAGGTCAGTGATGTTGGCATGATACAACAGGGTGTTCTCCTATCCCAGCTGCTCCTGGCATGATTATGCTTCTCATAATATTCAAAATAGAAATTTCTTATGAAAGTGCTTTGGAAACTTACTGTCCTCTTCTAAACTGAGGAGCTATTAGTATAAATTTTTAATGTGTGATGCCAAACACCGTAGTTTTTAAATCAAAAGGAACCAATTTCTGGGGAGCAGACACAGCATATCAAACTGATTCATAAACCTCTCTACTCACAAGATGCTCTGACACATAGCACACTTGTTGGCATACGTCTTGCCATATGGGCCTCGAACAGGGTTGTTTTCTTTGGTGCAAATAAGCTTTCCATCTCTCACCATGTTCCGGAATTCATGACACTGATCCTGCCAATAAGAACAACAACAAAAAAGAGATGTTTCTACAACCATCTGATCTTTAAAACAGAAAATATGATCGGTTGGTTATATGTAAACTCATAACCCTTGAGGAGGAAAATTAAAATCTAGAGAAAATAAAATTTTAGAGATAAAATGTATTTTAAAGCAGCGGTGCCCAACCTCTTTGGCACCAGGGACCAGTTTGTGGAAGACGATTTTTCCATGGACTGGGGCTCGGGGGGTGGTTTTGGGATGATTCAAGCACATTACATCTATTGTGCAGTTTATTTCTGTTATTATTACATCAGCTCCACCTCAGATCATCAGGCATTAGATCCCAGAGGCTGGAGACCCATTTTACGGGCACTGTGTTCAGTATCTGCTTAAGAAGTCTGAATCCTCTCCACAGCATCCCTTCAAATACTTGTCAGCCCCAGTGGAATTCCACTGCCACCTAAGGCAGCCTGTGCCATTTTTATACAGTTTCATTGGGTTGATCCCCAAACTTGTTGCACTGCACCTCAACTCATTACTTCACACATTAAAAAGCCCTAGACTGAATTGAAAGACATCCTTTGGCAAGGCGGCATATAAACATCTAAAGTTTTAGCTTTGTTCCTCAAGAACAAATTTTTTTTTAAATTGTTTCAGCAAATCTGTATTATACTCTTAGCATTTTGTTGTGTGTGGTAATGGATTTCTTTTGGTTGTCATTAAAAAGTCTGTAAGATAAGCACACATTATCCCCATTTTACAGATGAGAGGGAAAAAGTTCACAGATAGTAAGTGATTAAAATCAGTGTTGGGACAGAGATCAGAAACCTATTAATAACCAGGCTATAGATTCCTTGCCTTCTTTGCCTTTACATGACAGAAGATAAAGACTCCTGGCACATCTCTAAGAACATGGAGCTAGCTGCCGTCTTTGCTCCTTGCAAAATAAGAACCTTAAAAAGAAGGCAATGGAACTGGGCCCACAGGATTTAACCCCTGTTGAAATTTTTGAACATCCATAGAAGTTTGTCTTAAACATTTTTTTTAAGCCCAAAGAGTTACAGTATATGAGAAATTATCTTTAAAAATGCTATCAATAACCTAGATTGGAGTTACCTTTCTTTAAATTGTGGTACCATGAATAACTCCAGACCTACTTTTCTTTGTTTAATAGCATTTTATTCTCTGGAACCGAACACCTGATCAACATACGAAATGTCTCATAGCCATCATTTTTAAATTTGCTAGAATTTTGTTTTCCTCTTCCAGGTACCTAAAATGCTGCATACATCTGTGTCTATGATAGCACCCCTGTGAGGATATTGCAGCCTTTGCTCTTTGGGTGCAAATCTCTAGCTCTTCCATTTGTTATCTGTGGGTAGTTAACTTCTCTGAATTTTTTCCTCAACTGTAAAATTGGACACTACCACCTACTGCATTGATTGTGGGCAGATTTAAATATGATGGTGCATGTACTTTATAAAGCTTATTTTAGTTTGCATTTGTAGATAAGACTGTAGCTTTCTTTTTGCCACAGGCACAAAAAAATATCTAGGTATTTTCTATATGTACATATAGGTTTTTTCCTTTTTAGAAATTCTTGAAATAGATATTTTTAAACTTGAAAGAAATTTAACAATCTAGAATACATGTCCAGTAGAGGTCATTTCAAGTTGTACAATAAAGTATTTTCTCAAAGCCGTTGATCTACCAAAATATGGGTAACAGATATTCCCAATTTATTTTTCAAAAATGACCATTACTACTAATGTTTCATTTTGCTTAGTCAGCATAAAACTAATGAAAAGTTGCCTCTTTAATGGGAAAACTTTCCTGGGGAAATTTCACTGTTTCACTCTTCTCAGTCCACAGCTGGATTAGAAGAGGTTGCACTGTGTCATCGTCTATGTGCTGGTGTTGTAAAACATTGAACCTCATTTTTAAAACCCCAAGTTGAACACAAGATGGCACTAGAGTGCCAAGAATTTACCATCTGGAGCTCCAAGCTTTAGATCCTTTTCTTGTTTATAAATTTGGCATCTATTTGCATAACTGTTTTTAAACTTCAGAGGGGAGATCAAGTTGATAACAATAATTTGACAATTGCCATTGTTCCTATAATGTGTGGTAATTGCATCAGAGTTGCAGTTCAATTCAGTCCTGGTCGTGTCCGACTCTTTGCAACCCCATGAATCGCAGCACGCCAGGCCTCCCTGTCCATCACCAACTCCCCGAGTTCACCCAAACTCATGTCCATCGAGTCAGTGATGCCATCCAGCCATCTCAAGGACAGTTAAATTCCATGTTATTTCTTTGAATATCTGGTCATGTCTTTCTTGTTTATCATCAAGTTCACAACAACTGGGACAGAGTATGCATTCCATAATATGCATTCTGTTTATTTGTTGAATAAACCAAGCTTGCAACCACTCATCCAAATTTAAGCATAAGCATGCTCAGGTGGCACTAATGGTAAAGAATCCACCTGCCAATACAGGGGATGCAAGAGACATGGGTTTGATTCCTGAGTCGGGAAGATCCCCTGGAGAAGAAAATGGCAAGCCACTCCACTATTTTTGCCTGGGAAATCCCATAGACAAGAGGAGCCTGGAGGGCTGCAGTCCATGAGGTTGCAGAGTCAGGTGTGACAGCAGTTGAGCACAAGATACGTCTGGCATGTATTACCTGTTTTTCCTTGTCCTTTCCGGTTGTGTTCCTCGTGTAGTCCCCCTCTTCCTTCTTTTTTTCAGCTGCTTCCCTTTCCCTTGAAGAGAAAAATGAGAAGAAACGTTTCAACCAAAATGAACAAAGACCTCAGGTATGCTTAAAAAAAAAAAAAAAGTCTTGAACGAATGAGTGATTATTTAAGACTCAACAATTAAAAGCTCATTTTCGAAAAATACTCACAGCTTTTCCTTACACATAGCACACTTGTTACCATGTGTCTTGCCATCTGAACCCCGTACAGGGTCACTTTCTCGGGTACAAATAAGCTTTCCATTTTTCATTTGACTTCTAAACTCATCGCATACATCCTGAAAAGAAGCAAAAAATATATTGGAGATGGCTATTTTCACATAGTATTTGACTGAGCTTGAAAATTTTGAAGATTTTGACTTAGGAGTTGGGCAGCCACCTAATCTTGCTGTGGGAGGCTCTTTACTGGACCACAGAGGTGTCCAAGTGGTAATTTCTGAAGGTGAATTCCATCTTCAACCTTAATTCCTGCTTGCCATGTAAGGCTACATAGTCCAAAAATGATCACTTGGACACCTCTGTGGTCCAGTGTAGAGCTCCCCCACATCAAGGTTAGGTGGCTTTATAACCAGGTCACTTTAGAATGGGAAGATTATGCTGGATTATCTGGGTGGGCCCATTATAATCAAAAAGATTCTTATGAGTGAAACAGGAAGGCAGGCAAACCAGAGTCGGAATGATACAACATTAAAAAAAAAAAAAAAAGGCAAAGAAAAAGATCTTCCCCAGAACCTCCACCAAGGAAAGCAGCCTTTCTCTGACACCTTGACTTTAACACAGTAAGACCTGTTTAGGACTTCTGAACTCCAGAAATATATGATGCTGAATCAGGGTTGTTTTAAGCTATTGTTGGTAATAATTTGTTATAGCAGCCAAACCTCATTTTCCCCATCTATAAAATGAGATAGGGAAAATCTTAGTTGACCAGGTTATTGAGATAATTAAATAAACTACTCTTTATAAAAGTGTTTTATAAAGTGTTAGGCTGGAAGATTTCCATTTGGTGTTAAATTTCTGCACCGAACAAGTTATCAGTGATATTCACATTCATGATGACTTCTGAGCTTCTAAGCATAAGATCTTGACTGGCAACAACTGGCATGCTCTTTCCACCTTTTTGATAGCCAAGTAATGACTTACAGAAAGACCATTCTTGCCCAAACATAGTTAATGATTTACCTTTCCTGATGCTGAATCAGTCCCATTTGACCTGTAGACAGATTGCCTGTTTTTTCCCTCTGCTTCTCTTTGCCTAAAAAAGAAGAGTTCAGTAGTCATGTTGTTAACACATATCCAGGTTTGGAAGAGGCCTAAGAGTTTATGTATTCTAATCCACCTTCTTCATAGAGAATCTCTCTGCACCTCTCAGAGATGGACAGTCACCTTGGGTATTAAGAAGCTCCCCACTACAAGATATTCTAGTGAGATCAACTCAGTTAATGTCCAAGTCTCCTTCATATATGTCCAAATTAATCTCCCTGTAGCTTTCATCCTTACTTCACACCCTCAGGAAAGCATGGAACAAGCCTGCTAAATCCATTATCTCTTCCTGATATTAATCCTTCTGATATTTAAAAGCAAGCTTCAGGTCTCCAAGTCCAGCTTCCTCAGTTCTTTCACCTTTTTTTTCATAAGTTGTAGTTTTAATTCCTTACCAATTCATCATTCTTGTTCCTAAGCTTCCCTGGTGGCTCAGATGGTAAAGAATCTGCCTGCAATGCAGGAGACCCAAGTTTGATCCCTGGGTTGGCAAGATCTCCTGGAGAAGGAAATGGCAATCCTCTCCAGTATTCTTGCCTGAAGAATTCCATGAGCAGAAGAGCCTGGTAGGCTACAGTCCATGGGGTCACAAAGAGTTGGACATGACTGAGTGATTAGTACTAACATTTCAATTTATCTAGGTTACCAGTGGATTCCAAGATAGAAGACAAGTGGTGTAGGAAGTACCTTAGGATTACGGTTTGGGGGGCAGGGGTTTCTTTAATCTTTTACCTTTCTGATAAAATATTTATGCTAGTGGTTCCTAAGTTTTCATGTACATTAAGAATGACCTGTGAGATTTTAAAAATCAGATTCACTGTCAATCCCAACAGTTTTACTGACAGGATCTACATTGAGATTCAGTAATCTGACTTTTAATAACCCAGGTGTTTCTGATCCAAGATCCAAACAGTACAGAACTCTGGTACATGTATATCTCTTTCAAAGTTTCATTTGGCTTTATGCTTAAAAGAAATGTGTATGAATATATATAACATGAATATATGTGTGTGTGTATTTTAGGGAGCTCCCTTTTCATATATAAGAAATAGGTTGTTATATGACTCAGAGAACTCAAACCAGGGCTCGGTTTGAGTTTCATTTCTTTCAAACAACATAGAGGGGTGGGATGGGGAGGGAGGTGGGAGGGATGTTCAAGTGGAAGGGGACATGGGTAAACCTATGGCTGATTGATGTTGATGTTTGGTAGAAACCTATACAATACTGTAAAGCAATTATCCTTCAATTGAAAATAAAAATAGGGAAGTGGTAGTCAGTGTAACCTGAAGATTCAAACAAACATTAAGTCATGGAACCTTAACAAAATATTAGGAAAAAGAGACTAATGATTCAGTCTGGTGGAATTTAATTTACAGTCACGGATCTGATAAAAAATCTCCAGTGGCTTATAGTTCACAGAATTATGATACAAAATAGAGTAGGAATCAGCTGCCCTTGTTTGGGCTCATTGTTCCTTAGGAGATGCAATAGAAGGAGATATTTGAGAATTAACAGAAATTTCATGAAAGAAACTACAGGCAAATGAGAAACAGCCATTAATTCAGGAGGAATATGTGTCTATCTCTTTTAGACAAACAGGTTGAGCAAAGTACTTACAGTATCTCTTTACACATGGTACACTTGTTGTTGTATGATTTGCCATCTGCGTCACGGACAGGATCACTCTCGCGAGTGCAGCTGAGTTTTCCATCTTTCATTTTTTCCCGATACTCAGCACATTGGTCCTGAAAAGGGAAAAGAGAGCAGGCCCCCTGGATGACTTGGTCTGTTGTATGTTTATTAAGTTTCTTAAATAATCTGAGTCAGAAGTTCTTATCTATCTCCTCTTATACAGCATGTAACACCTAGGATTGCTGTCAACAGAAGAGAGGCTGGAATCATCCATATTCTAAGAGGTCAGCTGTCATGGGTAATGTTGCTTTTAAGGTTTTACACAAGGAAATTATAAAGCTGGCTGGAATTTAATCGCATAGACCAAGGGTAAGCAGACTCTAGCCTACAACATTAATCTGTCCTGCTGTCTGTTCTTATATAGGAAGTTTTATATATAAAACTTGAAACACACCTTCACTCATTCATTTAGGTATTATTTATGGCTGATTTCCCATAGACGTGGCAGAGTTGAATAGTTGTAACAGAAACTGTGTAACCTGCAATACCTAAAATATTTGCTATCTGGCCTTTTACAGAAAACAAAAAAAAATTGCTGACCTCTAATGTAGATAGGAGAGAGAAAGAAGTGCTAGGAGAAAGCATAAAATCATGCAAAATGCCAAAGAAGACAGGCTTGAGTAAATTCTAGACAAGATACACAAAGGGTCTTAACAAGTCTGTACTTGAAAGTAAGAACTCAAACCTTCTATAGGAGAAAATACGTACAAACATAAAAGCCAAAATTTTTCAGAGGCAAATACTGGGCCTATGTCAGATCTGGAGGCAAAGAGAGGGTCTTAACATACCCAGGTCATACGACTAAAGACAAGGTGTCTGTGATCTTAGCAATTGTGTTCACATGCCTGAGGAGTGGGCTTGTATGCAACATTGTCATAGTGACATTTAAAACATCTCAGGAAATGTGCCAACACTCGCCTAAGTTACTGTATCCCTATAAGAGTACTGCTAAGTATGAGAAACTATACAGTTGAATGAGATGAAGTGATTTATTCAATGCTTTGCAAGTCTAGGTGGCAAAGGTAGGATCACACCCTAAACTACCTGACTCAAAAACCTGTGCTCTTTCACCATATTATCCTGTCTTGGAACAATAGCAAATATACCTCCCAAAAGTGGCTCCAGTCAGAGAGAGCGCATAATGAAAGGAACTAAAGAACACGTGATGTGGATCATCATTATATTTATGCCACTTCCTCTCCTAGGATCATGTATTGGCTTCAAAGCTAGATGACAGAAAGAGGAGTCAGGAGACTGGGATCAGGTCATCATGTTAATTATTTTCAAGTTCAGAGAAGTCAGAGTGAGCCCTAGAGAAACTAAAAATTGCTTGGATATTACTCTGCAGTCATAAGGGGGAAATCCCCTGTCCTTCCAAGGATGCTCTCCAGCTCAGCATTGTGTACACTCATAGCCTTTGACCACAGGCTCTGCCATGGCCCCAGTGCCACTGAGTTGAGCCCACTCTGGTTATGGAACTCAGAGGCAGCTCTCACCTTAGCTTTCCCTCTTCCACCACCACTGGAACCATGGCCCGCAGCATTCCGCTGATCTTCCTCCTCTTTTCTCTTTCTTTCTTCATCTTCTTTCTGGCTGAAAATTAGAAAGTGGGAGGTAGGGAATAATAGATTACAGAAAGTGGAATGCATTTCTATGAGTTTCTCATCCTGTGACCATATTAGATTTTTATAGAATCCGTCAGCTTTTATTGAACATCTGTTACATTGCAGGCCCTATTCTTTGAAAATAGAAAAATGCATTACGTTGCATCCTTTTGCCTGGAAGACTCTTATTGCAGTAGAAGAAAACCAGCGTTTACGGAACCACAAGCAAGACTTGGTGAGCAATTAATTAGCATTTTGTAAATGCTCCCGTGAATCTCCAGAGGGATTTCTCTCAAACACCTCATATTAAAGAGGTCCCAACATAATTATCTCCTCTACCAAATGTGTTCTTCCTCCTGAATTCTCCTTCAGAAAGGACAAAACACTGGAGCCATCCCTGACTGCTCCCTCTTCTTTAGCTCACATGGCTATTTACCTTGGTTTCACTTTGCTGTGTCTCCCGTGTTGATGTACTCACCTTCTATTCTAGCTCTGTGTTCTAGTTACCTCTTGCTGGATTACTGTAACTCCCTACTACCACCAACAGTATTCTGAATTTTGGTACCTTGCTTTTCTTTTTACTGCTAACATATGAATCTTCCAAAAAGGAACCACATTTATGCCACTTATTCTCCTAGCTGAAAAATTTTAGCAGCTCACCACTATATACAGAATTGGCTTCAAAATCCATGATCTGGCCTTCAAAGCTGGTGAAGTAGATAAGTTCTAATTAAAATGACTTTCTCTTCTATGTACATACTACACCTTGCTTAATTTTAGATTTTACCTATGCTGCTCCCTGTTTTATCCTCATTCCTTCCTGTACTGTTCACATATTATCCAAATTACCAGATCCAGTTTTATCCCTCCATAAAACTTTCTATTAACTCTCCCTTTCCTGAACTACCATAACACATTGTATACATCATTTTTCATTTAGCAATTACTCCTTTGTATTATATTAGTTTATTCCCACGTCTAATCCTTACTGAACTATATCATTTCTGGTAATACTATTTCATTCATCTTTGTATAACCATTATACACGTAAACATTCTAGATGTTCAGCAAATGACTGTTAAATGACAAATATTTCAGATATACTTCCAAACCTTGTGTAAAGAGCTATCTTTAATTTCCTAAAAATGTGATTTTTTAAAAAAATGTAGGTAGAGGAGTTAGATTGGTAGTAAAATCTGTGCATTCTTTCCGATGAGGATTACAAAATAATCCAGAGAAGGGATCCACCTGACGGCACAGGACTTAGAATTTTATTAAGAAAGATGGTGTGATCCACTGTGAGGCGGTGTCCCAGGGCTAATGGAGAAGGTAGTGTAATAACTTGGCCATCTATTGTCTGTTTCTAGAATTGTGAATCTGAGCCTCTGTAAAGAAAGAGTCACCCTAAAATGATTTACACATGATCGTTTGTTGCTTTTACAATACATGTAAGGAAAGAACCAACACTATATACTATCCTCCCAGCTCTGCCACCCACAGCATGGACTTGATCTGCACACTCACAAGACTGCTTTGCACATGGCGCACTTGTTGCCATGGGTCTTGCCGTCTGGGCCACGCACAGGGTCATTTTCTCGAGTGCAGAAAAGATTTCCATTTTGAAGAAGGCTCCGAAATTCACTGCATGCATCCTAAAAGAAGGAGAAAAGGCAAGAGCTTGGGTATTTTCTTGAAAATAACCCTACTGGGTCCCTACTAAGTGCTTCCTGGAGAAAAAAAAGGAAAAGGAAAATGACCTATGAATGTTTCTTTCTGGCAGTTGTTTTGTTCAATTCCTACTAAGACCACAGGACTTAAAAAGAGGTTCCTGTTTCTTTTTCCTTGAGATTTAGCTTCCAAGTCCAGACTGAACCTGGCAGTCACACATAAGCAAGAATCTCTTAATAAACTGGGTTTTCAGAGGATTGGACACAGTTCTTAATCAAGACTTCATTGTCTATCTCTATTATATTATAATGCAATAAGAACACTGTATATAACATAGAATTGTAAAGAATTAAGGTTTAGGTAGAACTTTGAAGTTCACCTGATACTCCCCTTTATGTCACGCCTGCCAATAAGTTGTGTAATTTGCACTGTAACACCTGCAGTGATAAGGAGTTCATTACCCTCCAGATAATTCATTCCAGAATTTCTATTAGATCATTCCCACAAATTAGCCATGTGCTACTTAGGAGTCAACATATCTTACTTCCCTCAGAAAAACTGAGGATATTTTTCTTCTTCCACACGGACTCCTTCAAATATCTGGAGAAAATCCTCTTGTCCTTCTCCCATAGCAAAGCACCCCCAGATACTTCAGTCCTTTTGTTCCAGTCTTTTTCAGTCATTTGCACCATTTCTCATTCTGATTTCTTTCCCTTTCCTACAGAATTTAACATAATATTCCAGGTGTGTCCAGACAAACCCAATGTGTTGATGGCTATTTAATATTGTTAGTTAGAATTCTAATCTGTTGCCCTGCGACCTTGGGTGAGGGGTCTTACCCTCTCTGTGCCTCAACTGCCTCTTCTATAAAATGAAAATAATATAAATTCCACACAGTTAAAATAATAATGCCAATATTAAGTATTCAGTACATGTGCTGAATTGTTATGACAATAATGTGAGATAATATATTTCTACACATATCTACAATGACTGACATCTCGGAAGTACTCAGTAAATTTATGAGGAATTGAGATGGAATAAGCAAATACTTAAGATCATATAATTAATTACTGATGGCAAGTAAGATTGACTTTGTATTTTTTTCTGTTTCTTTTAGTTCAAGTCGAAACTCAGTGAAGACAAGAGTGACTTTTCCTAGCTCTGCTGCAAGGTTCACTGCCAGATTCCCTAACTGGTCATATTTAGCAAAAGAAATATGAGAGGATAGTTTATTGGTAGTAGCTAATGTGAAATCATCTGATGCTAAAGACTAGTCTCCTATTGATGTTGAAAAAAGGAAAGCATATGAGCTAATATTTTAAAAATTCAGATTCTCAATTGTGGGAAATACAGTTGTAAAACAAACCAAATCATTCAGAATTCCAAGTGATATTTCATTAGAGATTATTTTTAACATCAATAGTTTTTGATGGGGGCAAGGAAATGACCACAAACCTGGAAAAATCTACCTGGAGTGAGTCCTTTTGGAACCAAGAAAATATTATTTGGGAGTGTTGCTCTAATTTTTGCTCAAATGCTGGCCCCAGAAATAATGAAAGCAAGGGACACTCCTGGTTTGTCGAAATGTGTTCATCCAAAGCTCCATGTTGTATGGAGGTAATGCTAGATTTGGTGTCTTGAATTCTGTTGTTCCCATTTTTCAAGTGTGACAAATTTGGAAAAACATAAAGATTCTGAAACCAATATTCTCACTACCTTTGTACACAAGTTCTTCCTCTCTCTGGATTTTAAATCATTTAAAAATAGGGCAATGGAGTAAATTAGAAGTCTGAAGACTATGGCCTGTGAGCAAAACCTGGCCCACCACCTTATTGCATAAATAAAAAGTTACTGGAAAATTTTATTTATGCAAAATAAATGCCCATTTGTTTGCATATTATCCATGGCTGCCTTAGAGCTACAGTAGTAGAGCTGAGTAGTCATGACAGAGACCAAATAGTCGCAACCGAAAATCTCTACTGACTCTTTAAGAAAGTTTTATCGAGGCCTGGACTAACTGAACCTGAGTTCTCGCACATAGGCCTTCAGTGATCCCGTGAGTTATTTTTAAAGAGAAACTACAAAGCTTCATTGTGGTATGAAGCTTCCAGCATAACTACCTTTTCAGCTTCTCTCTTAGCTTTTCTGGATTTAGCGGCTGCTTTTTCTTTTGCTTCTTGCTGGCTGTAAGAGAAAGGCAAGGGGATCAATCCATTCCTAGTACCGTACCTATTATCCTAAAGTGGATCTCTCTAGATAGATATATTCCCTACTTCTGCACCTCTTATTTTTAGTGTTACCTAAAGACACAGGCAGAAAAGGCAATGGCACCCCACTCCAGTACTCTTGCCTGGAAACTCCCATGGATGGAGGGGCCTGGTGGGCTGCAGTCCATGGGGTCTCTAGGAGTCGGACACAACTGAGCGACTTCACTTTATTTTTTCACTTTCATGCATTGGAGAAGGAAATGGCAACCCACTCCAGTGTTCTTGCCTGGAGAATCCCAGGGATGGGGGAGCCTGGTGGGCTGCCGTCCATGGGGTCACGCAGAGTCAGACACGACTGAAACGACTTAGCAGCAGCAGCAGCAAAGACACAGGCATAGCCAACCAGTAAATAAATTTTCACTACTCTGCTTCCTTTGGAAAACAAAGATGTGGTCCTTCTTCCCAGGAAGCAATGAGGATACTTAAAAAATTGATGCGACGATAGTGTACTTTCAATTTGTTAGCACCCAGTGATTACATCTTTGGGTTATTCATGACAGTATGTATGCAGAACAAAAATGGCCAATCCTTGTATGCCATTAACTCTGGGGGAATTTCCCCTTAGTACATGGTCCCGCCTTAAGAGCAATTCAAGTACCTTTCAGAACACTGAGAACACTATAAAGAAATGCACTAAGTAGACAGCTTTGTAATAGTAAATCCCCAAACTCAGTGAAAAGGTCACCTTCACTGTCTGCCTCAGAGAGGGAGCCTTCAACATGCTCTCTCTCGCCCACCACAGGCCTAGCCTCTCCAGCACTTAGGAGGAACAGTGGCCGCAGCTCTACTCACAAGAAGGCCTCACACATGGAGCAAGTGTTGCCGTGGATTTTCCCGTCGGGGCCCTCAATGGGGTCGTTCTCTCTGGTGCACGGAAGTTGTCCATTCCTCATGTAGTTACGATATTCACTGCACAGCTCCTGCCAAATGAGGGAGGAGTTAAGCATCAGGTAATGAAATACTGAATGCTTCCTCCACGTTACCCCTTTGAAAACTAGGATATAATGCCCCAAACATAATGGATGCATCAAGATGATGACACAGAAGGTCAATACTAGACAAGACACTTTTCAGATGCTGAGGTCACACATTATTGTGGAATATAAGATTACTATCACTTATCTCATTAGAAAACCTTCAACTTAATTCAAATATTATTCTGAAGTAAGCACTGTGAGAGATTAAAAACAGTTATTTATTGTCCCTTTCATAAAGCAGTTTGTGGTTGGCAGAATATTAGCTCCTGACCCGAAATCTATCCAAGTCTTGATATCCAGGACCTGTGAATATGTTGCAGAGCAAAGGCGACTTTGCAGTTGTGAAAAAGTTAAGGACCTAGAGATGGGGATATTATCATGGATTATCTTAGTGTGCCCAATGAAATCACAAGGGTCAAACCTTAAGACTGGACAAGTTAAGACTGCACAGTGAGAAGGAGCTGTGCCTACAGAAGAACAACTAGAGATGCAGTGTTTAAGGATGATGGAAAGAGTCCAAGACCCAAAGCACTTTCATGAAAGGCCTCTAGAAGCTAGAAAAAGCAGAGACAGGCTCTCCTGTAGAGATTTCAGAAAGGAACACAGCTCTGCCAACCCTGTGATTTAGCCCCTTGGGTCCATGTCAGAGTTATAACCTAAACAATCATAAAATCACAAGTTTGTAAGGTTTAAGCCAGTAAGTTTCTGGTAATTTGTCAGAGAAACCATAAAAAAAGTAGTACGTGGGGTCTTTCTCTCCCTTGCCCAGAGAGAATGGGGTGTTCATGCGGCTCCAAGGACCTGAAACAGTTACCTGTGCTGCTTCTCTCTTAACTTTCTCAGTCTCGGCTTTGTCATTTTCTTCCTTGCCAACATTTTTCTTCTCTTCTTCAAGTCTGCTGCAATTAAAAAAAAAAAAAAAAGATACAAACTAAATTCAGTTTTCCATTCTCTTTGGTAATATATTTTAAGAAAGAATGAGAGTTTTCCAGACCAAAAATCAGATTCAGTACAAATTTATCCAATCAAGAGGTGCTAACACTTTGCCCAATAATGCAGATAACTTCGATAGTTAATAATTGCCCTTAAAAATACAAAACTAGTATTTTTTTTTTAATCAGTATGTGACCCTTGGGTGGACTTTTTTCTGTCAGTGACTTCAATCAATGATCTGAAAAAGAGCAACAATTGCCTTGATTTTTCAAAATTGCTATCTAAATAATTACAATTATAATGATGAGACTAAGGATTGCTACAATCCTATGATGGACCCATAATCAAAATAAACCATGTCTAACTATAAAATTAAAAATTTAAATATTATCTTGAATTAAAATTCAATTTTGAATTCAAGTTTTGGAGTATAATAATGATTCAAGTCCAAGAAGATTTCACACCTGATATTTTGAGGGAAATCATAAGCCTAAAATTTTGGCATCCTAGCTATTTTCTACTGACATGTACCATTATCAGAACTGGAAAAATCCTTAGCATATATCACACCTAGTATAGTCATTAATACAGCATTAGCAAATCAAGCGTGTGAGAGGAGAGCCCTGATTTCTTGAATCTCAGGCACTGTTTAATCTACTGGCTGCTTCTATCAATCTCTCCTCTAAGGAACTATGTGAATATACTTATATTAGACCAAAACATATGACAGTTAAGAGACAATAACGCTGCACCTCTTTACACAGATATATTATTTAAGTTTTTTTTTCAGCATTTATTTTAGTGTGGGGCTCACTAGAGGACTGAGAATCTAAGAAGGAGTAGAATCAGAGGTGATAATGATTGCATTTCTATATTGTCCCACACGGTGGAGCTCTGGTCCCACTCAGGAAAACAGGGACCCAGAGGAATATGGATGTTGCTTGAAAAGAAGACAGTTCAGTAAACATCTATTATGTGGCCCTAAGTCTTAAGGCTTTCAATCTTTACAGTAAGTCACTTATACAAATATTTATTTCATATGGTAATAATGCACATGGTAACGCCCCTGAAAAGATAAATACAGTCCATGCTGTTCCATTTCTTGTTCAGGCTATTTTAGAAGTGTTTACACACTGATCCCAGAGACCTCTGTTCAGCTGGTTTTCCCTTAACCAGTATCTGAATATACTCAAGAATCATAAAATGTCAGGGGTGGGAAAAGAACCAAACATATAATCCCACCCAGATCATCCAATTTCTGCTTTTTGTTATGAATGATGGTTGTCAAGTGTTAAAAACAGTTAATCTCACCCAGATCAATCAACAAACTGCTGGTCTCTTTTTGTTACAAATGATGATTGTCAGGTGTAAAAATATATTTGCACTAAATTAAGATTCTCCCTATGCCTTAGGTAGAAGATAGAGAGATAGCTGAATAGAGAATAACATTGTCACTGTGACTCAGTGTTACTTAATGTCTTTTCCATGTGCTTTTAAAATTGTCTAGCATCTAAGTAATAGTCTATATTCTATACATTTATGAAGAAACTGAGACACAGGGCTCATAAATCATGAAGAGATTGAAAGGGAGGGAAGAGCTTAGACACTCACAACAGGCTTGCACACATGGCACACTTGTTTCCATGCATTTTGCCATCCGGGCCACGGACAGGGTCATTCTCCCTGGTGCATATGAGCATTCCGTTCCTCACCTGGTTCCGAAACTCACTGCAGAGTTCCTGGAAAATGAAGAAAATATGCTCTCAGAGAGTGATTTTCTACCCTCTCTACACTTCTGTCTGTTTTGAAGAATAACTAATGCAGAGTAAGAAGGAAAAAGAAAAGTGAATACATATAGCAGTAAATCAAAAGCATTTAAAAAGTTTCTATCATGGACTCAAAATTGTGCTGACTCTATAGTGGATCTGAAAATGTTTAATGTCAGCATCCTCTTGAGGGTGCTTACAACAGAGGTGCAGAGGAAGGCTGATAAAATTGGTGGAGACCAATATAAAATATATATGTTTATGATGTGTCACACATCACAATCTATAAAAGCTAGGAAACATTAAAGGGGAAGAGACTCAACAGGCCTAGAAGGGGAGGATTCCTAGAAAAACTTAGAATATTACTGGACCTTCATGAGAAAGAAGGAAATCCTGCCATTTACAATTTGGATAAAATGAGTGTATTCTCTCTGACATAAATTACAGCAAGATCTTCTATGACCCACCTCCCAGAGTAATGGAAATAAAAGCAAAAATAAACAAATGGGACCTAATTAAACTTAAAAGCTTTTGCACAATAAAGGAAACTATAAGTGAGGTAAAAAGACAGCCTTCAGAATGGGAGAAAATAATAGCAAATGAAGCAACTGACAAAGAATTAATCTCAAAAAATATACAAGCAGCTCATGCAGCTCAATACCAGAAAAATAAACGACCCAATCTAAAAATGGGCCAAAGAACTAAACAGACATTTCTCCAAAGAAGACATGCAGATGGCTAACCAACACATGAAAAGATGCTCAACATCACTCATTATCAGAGAAATGCAAATCAAAACCACAATGAGGTACCATCTCATGACAGTCAGAATGGCTGCTATCAAAAAGTCTACAAACAAATGCTGGAGAGGATATGGAGAAAAAGGAACCCTCTTATACTGAGGGATTACACTTAGTGGGAATGCAAACTAGTACAGCCACTATGGAGAACAGTGTGGAGATTCCTTAAAAAATGAAATAGAACTGCCTTATGACCCAGCAATCCCACTGCTGGGCGTACACACCAAGGAAACTAGAATTTAAAGAGATACGTGTACCCCGATGTTCATTGCAGCACTGTTTGCAATAGCCAGGACATGGAAGCAACCTAGATGTCCATCACAGACGAATGGATAAGAAAATTGTGGTACATATACACAGTGGAATATTACTGTTAATAAGAACACATTTGAATCAGGTCTAATAAGGTGGATGAAACTGGAGCCTATTATACAGAGTGAAGTCAGAAAGAAAAACACCAATACAGTATATTAATGCATATATATATGGAATTTAGAAAGATAGTAACGATGACCTTATACATGAGACAGTAAGAGAGACATAGATATAAAGAACAGACTTTGGACTCTGTGGGAGAAGGCAAGGGTGGGATGATTTGAGAGAATAGCACTGAAACATGTGAAATAGATCACCAGTCCAAGTTTGATGCATGAAACAGGGCATTCAATGCCAGTGTACTGGGACAACCCAGAGGGATGGGATGGGGAGTGGGGTTGTTCAGGATGGGGGACACATAATATACCCGTGGCAGATTCATGTCAATGTATGGCAAAAACCACAATATTGTCAAGTAATTAGTTTCCAATTAAAATAAATAAATAATTTTTTTAAATTTTTTATAAGTTTAAAAAAAATTTTTTTTAAATCTCCCGCCAATGCAGGAGACATGCGTTCAACCCCTTGTCTGGGAAGATCCCACATGCCATGGAGCAACTAAGCCCGTATGTCACAACTATGGAGTGGGTGCCCCAGAGCTTGGGAACCATAACACTGAGCCCATATGCTGCAGCTACTGAAGCCCATGTGCCCTAAAACCTTTGCTTTGCAACAAGAGAAGCCACTGCAACAAGAAGCCTGTGCACCACAACTAGGGAAAAGTCCGAGCAGCAGTGAAGACCCAGCACAGCCCCAAAATTTAAAATCAAAATTTTTAAAAAAATGAGTTATGAAGCTGAAATAATATAAAATTTAGTAGGCATTATAGTGAATAGCAGTAAGACTGTGTGACAGTGTATTGTCCAACTGTTGGCCTTGACTTCTCTCTACTTTAGTCTCCTTAACTGTCAATTTATTACTATATCAATAAACATCATATATTAGATCAATAAATGTCATATCAGGGAGTCAAAAAAAAAACTTGAATGTATTATGCTAAGTAAAATAAGTCAGAGAAAGACAAATACTATATGGTATCACTTATCTGTAGAATCCCCAAAAGCCAAAATTCACAGACACAGAAAGCAGATGGTGGCTACATGTATGTGTATGTGTGTGTGTGTGTGTGTGTGTGTGTGTGTGTGTGTGTGAGCAAGAGAAAAAGTGGTCAGAAGTACAAACTTGCAGATACAAGATGAATACATTCTAGTTCATGGTGATTATAGTTAAGAATACTGTATTATATACTTAAAAGTTCCTAAGAGATTCCATATTCTCCATACAGAAAACAGTTGCAATTATATGACATGATGGAACTTTTGCTAATGCTATGGTGACAAACACTTTTCAATTTATAAGTGTCCAGTGTATACACCTTCAATTTACCCAATGTTATAATCCAATTGTATCTCAATAAAGTTGGACATTTTTAAATTAAAATAATGTGCCCAAAAAACAAATATTATGACCCTTCTTTTGTCTTTAAAAGGCTGAAAAAGCAAAGACATTCCTAAGCTTAGAAATACATATCTGAAATAAAAATATGCGGAAAGAAAAATATAGGTATGATACCTAGAGAAACTGACAACTTTCTGGGAGTTTCTTGATAAAGTACAGGGATGGGAGATGCATATTTGAAACAGAAGAATAACAATGGCAATGGAGAGAAGGAAGCTTGTATTAAGACCATTCAAAAAACCTATGAGGATTTAGAAACTCTTCAGACATTATGGATAAAACACTTTCAGTTCTGAATTACTAACAAAAAGATGGTTCCAAGTAACAAAAAATTATTAAGAAAATGAGTCAGTTTAGAGGCAAATTTTTAGGCTGTGTCAACTATCCCCCCCCCCAAAAAAAACACAATTATTAGAGTTATACTTTGGCAGCTATTGTTAGGAAATAGAATAAATAAAGGTAAACCTTGTGAGGTTTACCTAAGACTATGTGAGAGTAGATGCAGAGTTTGCTGTGCTACTTGTAAATTGTAAAATTATAAAATAAGGTGAAGTTGATATAAAATAGTCAAAGGATTACTGAATAATCGTAATTGAAGGTGGGAGTACTGGTATTCCTCCATAGCTGGATGATGACAAACAGAAAATATGATAATTTATGTGCACTTTGTTTTGTAAATTAAACTAATGTGAATGATAGGGCTCTTGTATCCTGTTTTTGAAATTAATTAGAGGGAGAACAATTAGACATGCAGTGTTGTCAGCTTTGAAGATGATGGAAAAAGTCCAGGAATCAAGGAACAACAACAGCCTCCAGAAGCTAGAAAAAGCAAAGGACCTTTCATAGAGATTCCAGGAAGGAAGCCAGCCCTATTAGCCCCTTGGGATCCATGCCAGATTATAACCTAAATAATCATAAGATAATACGTGCTGTTTTAAGCTACCCAGTTTGTGGTAATTTGTCAAAGAAACCAATAAAAAAAAAAAAATAGAACACAGATTTTAGTTTCTTTGGATAAAATACGTAGATGCATCTATATGTTACAATTTTAAAATGGTATAATTGAGAAATAATAGATATTAGAGCTATTACATCTATGGAATAAATGGGGAAAATCTTTAAGAAATAGAAAATACTTAATCTGAGTCATGAGAAATGGTCAGAATTTTGACAGCTGGTGGAAATGAACACTCATGACTGAGTAGGAAGAAAGCCGCATAGAAGGCAGAGCTCACTGTATGTACAGTACTAAGGACCTAATGTGTGTAGGGCTGTGCTGTTATTCTTGGGTAGGTTTCTGGGGACTCCATAAACATAATATACATAATGAGAACTATATTATTATTTTATAAGTGAGATGAAAATGCATAGATGTTAACTGTCTGACATTACTGGTAAGGAGATGGAGCCAGTATTGAACCCTGACAGTCTGAGTCCAGAGCCCAGGACTCTAACCACAGTGTTCTTGAGTTCACAGGCTGGAAAGCCAGGAATCAATGCTTGGCATGTCCATGAAGCAACCAGGTGACCAGTACGGCACTGGGTAGAAGAGCAGGAAACTGGGTCTGAGAGGTGACAGAAGTCAGGTTCCATATAGCACTGTCAGTCACTAGAAGGACCTTGGTTCTTACTCTGAGTGAGATGAGAAGCCACTGGGTGGCATAAATAACCTGCCTTACATTTGTAAATAATTAGTCTTTCTTCAAAGTCAGAACCAAAGATGAGAGCAGAAAAAACAGTCAGAAATGAGATCTTCCAAGTTAGATAAAGATAAAGGAAAGGAGTGATGAAGACTGGAAGCACAGCCTTCAGAAATATCACACATGGAGGTTGGGGGCAACATCTAAAGAGCATCATAGGCTTCAGAGCCAGAACATGTGGTTCAACTGTTAGCCCCCAAGTTACTGTGCGTGTGTGTGTATGTATCTGTACACACATATATAGTCACTAAATATATATTTCCTAACTTGTTATCTAAGCCTCCAGTTCCTTTTTTAAAATAAATACAGATAATAATATATACCTTGAATGGTTACTACAAAGATCAGTTATAAAATTGTTATACAACATGTCATACAGTAGCCACTACATAATTAATAGCCATGACCATCATCATTGTCATCATCATGTGAGATGTTATAGAATGTAAACTTGAGGCTTAAAGATGCTTTTAAGTAATTTTCTCAAGATCTTACAGAGAATTAACTGGGATTTTGTTTTAAACTAAACATTCCAATACAAAACAATGGGGAGAAAAGTCTAAACTCTACCTCTGTTGGTTTGCATTCAGATACATCTCCCGCGAGTACTATAATTCACATGGTCAGTGGAGGAAAGGGTGGTTATCTTCTTAAACGCACAAGCACTAGATCAGATATTAGATAGATAAGCCGAGCAAAGAAGGAATCTTCTTAAGTATGGGGATCCAAATATAGCTCTTCAGTTTGCAGAGTCACTGAGGACAGTGGAAGCAGGAGCCTTGCCCAGAGAAAATGCAATGTTTATGTGGCTCTGATGATGTGAAACAATTACCTGCACTGTTTCTCTCTTAACTTTCGCAGACCTAGCTTTATCCTTTTCTTTCTTGCCATTATTTTTCTTCTCTTCTTCTTCAAGTTTGCTGCAATAAAATACAGAAGATACAAGCTAAATGCAATTTCTCATTCTCTTCAGTAACGTATTTTAAAAAGGAGTAAGAATCTTCCAGACCAAACGTCAGATTTAGTCTTCAGTACAGATTTATCCAATCAAGATGTACTAATACTTTGCCCAATAATGCAGATAAATTCAGTAGTTTACAATCATCCTTAAAAAAAAATAAACCTAGTATGCTTTTTTATCAGTATGTGAACCTTGGCTAGTATTTTTTTTTTCGGTGACTTCAATCAATGATCTGGGGAAAAAGTCACAGTTGCCTTGATTTTAATTTTTAAAAAATTTTTAAATTGCTTTTTATATCTAAATAATTACCATATTAATGATGAGAGCAAGGGGTGATACCATAGCAGATGAGGGGCTCATATTGGTAATGAATCATGTTTTAATATAGAATTAAAAATTTTAACATTTTTTCATGGAATTAATATTCAAATTGAAACTCAAGTTTTCGAGTATAATAATGATTCAAGTCCAAGAAGATTCAACAACTAACATTTTGAGGTCAGTCATGAGCCTAAAATTCTGACATTCTTGTTATTTTCTACTGACATATATCATATCAGAGCTGGAAAAATCCTTAGCATTTATCACATCTAATATAGTCATCTAATACAGTACTAGCAAATCAAGCCGATAAGGGGAAAACCCTGATTTCTTGAATCTCAGGCACTTTTTATTGACTGCCCCTGTTAATCTTTCCTCTAAGGAACTATGTGAATATACTTAGATTAGACCAAGACATGTGAAAGTTAAGGGGCAATAACTCTGCACTTCTTTAAACAAATATTATTTAAATATTTCTCAGCATTTTATGTGTGAGGCTCACTAGAGGATTGAGAATCTAAAGAGGAGGTGAAGCAGAGGTGGTAATAATCCATGTCTGTATTGTCCTACTCGATGGAGCTCTGGCTCCACTCAGAAAAACAGTGGCCCAAAGACCTGGACATGGCTAAAGAAGAAGACTTTTAGTAAACATCCATCATGGGGCCTGCGTCTTACAGATTTCACTCTCTTACAGTAAGCCACTTATCCGAGTATTTCACCTGCATATGGTAATGCCCCTGAAAAGATAAATGCAATCCATTCTATTCCATTTCTTGTATAGGCTATTTTAGACATGTTTACACACTGACCCCAGAGACTTCTGTTCAGCTGGTTTTCCCTTAACTGGCATCTGAGTATACTCACAGAATCATAAAATGTCAGGGGTGGGGGACCAAACACTTAATCTCACCCAGATCATCAAACTTCTGGTCTCTTTTTGTTACAAATGATGATTGTCAGGTGTTAAAAACATATGTGCACTAAATTAAGACTCTTCCCATGCATTAGCTAGAAGATAGAGAGATAGCTGAATAGAGAATAACATTGTCACTGTGACTCAGTGTTACTTAATGTCTTTTCCATGTGCTTTAAAATTGTCTAGCATTCAAGTCATGGTCTATATTCTACACATTTATGGAGAAATTGAGACAGGGCTGATAAATTGTAAAGAGAATGAAGGGGAGAGAAGAGCTTAGACACTCACAACAGGCTTGCACACATGGCACACTTGTTTACATGCATTTTGCCATCCGGGCCACGGACAGGGTCATTCTCCCTGGTGCATATGAGCATTCCGTTCCTCACCTGGTTCCGAAACTCACTGCAGAGTTCCTGGAAAATGAAGAAAATACACTCTCAGAGTGGTTTTCTACCCTTCCTACACTTCTTTCTGTTATGAAGGAGAAGTAATGCAGAGTTAAGGGGAAAAAAAGTGACTACATGTAGCAGTAAATCAGTAAGCATTTAAAAGTCTTCTTTTGTGGACTCAGAATTGTTCTGACTGTTTAGTGGATCTGAGAATGTTTAACGTCATCATCCTCTTGAGGATGCTTACAATAGAGGTGCAGAGGAAGGCTGATAAAATTAGTGGAGACCAAAATAAAATATATATGTTTATGATGTGTCGCACATCACAGTCTATAAAAGCTAGGAAAGATCAAAGGGGAGGAAATTCAACAGGCCTAGAAGAGGAGGTTTCCTGGAAAAACTGAGAATATTACTAGGTCTTCATGAAAAAGAAGGAAATCCTGCCATTTACAACAATTTGGACAAACTTGAGTGTATTATGCTAAGTAAAGTAAGTCAGAGAAAAACAAGTACTGTATAGTATCACTTATCTGTGGGATCCCCAAAAGCCAAATTCACAGAAACTGAATTAGATGGTGTTTACTGTGTGTGTGTGTGTGTGTGTGTGTGAGAGAGAGAGAGAGAGAGAGAAAGTAATCAAAGGATACAATCTTGCAGTTATAAGTTCTAGTTCATGGTGATTATAGTTAACAATACTGCATTATATATGTAAAAGTTCCTAAGAGACTAAATGTTCTCCACACAAAAGACAAATGTAATTATGTGACATGATGGAGTTGTTCACCAAAGCTTTGGTGACAAGCATTTTCCAATTTATAAGGTACCAAATCAACAAGCTATACACCTTGCCCAATGTTGTAATTCAATTATATCTCAGTAAAGCTGAACATTTTAAAATGAATGTGCCCCCCCCGCTAAGAATATTATGAGCCTCCATTTGTCTTTAAAAGGCTGAGAAAGAAGAGAAAAAACATTTTCAAACTAAGAAATAAAAACATATCTGAAATAAAGATCTGGGGAGAGTAAATAGGAAAGTATAATGGCTGGAGAAACTGGTTGACATCTTTCTGAGAGTTACTTGACAGACAGAGTCCAGGGTTGGAGGAGGCATATTTGAAATGAGAAGAATAACAGTGGGGGTGGAGAGAAGGAGGAATGTGTTAAGATCATTCAAAAAGCTTAGAGGATTTTAGAAACTGATCAGACATTCTGGATAGAACAAATTTTCAATTCTGAATTACTAATATTAATAAAAAGATCATTCCAGGTAACAGAGTTATTGAGAAAATTAGTCAGTATAAAGGAAAACTTTTAATTGCTGTTGACTCTGCCCCCCCCCCCACAAACACACCTTCCAAAATTATTAGGCTTATACTTTTGCAACTCTTGTTAGGAACTAGAATAAAGATAAACTTTCTATAAGACTATTTGACTCTGGTGGTGGAGAAGACTCTTGATAGTCCCTAGGACAACAAGGAGATCCAACCAGTCAATCCTATAGGAAAGCAACCTTGCATATTCATTGGAAGGACTGATACTGAGGCTGAAGCACCAATACTTTGGCCACCTGATGTGAAGAACTGACTCATTGGAAAAGACCTTGATGCTGGGAAAGATTAAAGGCAGGAGGACAAGGGGATGACAGAGGTTGAAATGATTGGATGACATCACCAGTTCAGTGGACATCATTTGAGCAAGCTCCGGGAGTTAGTGATGGACAGGGAAGTCTGGTGTAATGCAGTCCATGGTGTCGCAAAGAGCTGGACGTGACTGAGCGACTGAACTGAACTGAGAGTAATCCAACATAGTTTGCTCTGCTACTTGTAAAAATGTACAATTATAAAATCATGTGATGTAGATTTAAAATAAAGAGTCAAAGGATTTACTTAACAATCATAATTGAAGGTGGGAATATGAGTATTCATCCATAGCTGGATCCTGACAAAGATCAAATATGATTCAGTTCAGTCACTCAGTCGTGTCTGACTCTTTGTGACCCCATGAATTGCAGCATGCCAGGCCTCCCTGTCCATCACCAACTCCTGGAGTTCCCCCAACTCATGTCCATCAAGTTCATGATGCCATCCAGCCATCTCATCCTCTGTCGTCCCCTTCTCCTCCTGTCCCCAATCCCTCCCAGCATCAGGGTCTTTTCCAGTGAGTCAACTCTTCACATCAGGTGGCCTAAGTATTGGAGTTTCAGCTTTAGCATCAGTCCTTCCAAAGAACACTGAGGACTGATCTCCTTTAGAATGGACTGGTTGGATCGCCTTGCAGTCCAAGGGACTCTCAAGAGTCTTCTCCAACACCACAGTTCAAAAGCATCAATTCTTTGGCACTCAGCTTTCTTCAGTCCAATTCTCACATCCATACATGACCACTGGAAAAACCATAGCCTTGACTAGATGGACCTTTGTTGGCAAAGTAATGTCTCTGCTTTTGAATATGCTATCTAGGTTGGTCATAACTTTTCTTCCAAAGAGTAAGCGTCTTTTAATTTCATGGCTGCAGTCACCATCTGCAGTGATTTTGGAGCCCAAAAAATAAAGTCTGACACTGTTTCCACTGTTTCCCCATCTATTTGCCATGAAGTGATGGGACCAGATGCCATAATCTTCGTTTTCTGAATGTTGAGCTTTAAGCCAACTCTTTCACTCTCCTCTTTTACTTTCATCAAGAAGCTTTTTAGTTCCTCTTCACTTTCTGCCATAAGGGTGGTATCATCTGCTTATCTGAGGTTATTGATATTTCTCCCAGCAATCTTGAATCCAGCTTGTGCTTCTTCCAGCCCAAGGTTTCTCATGATGTACTCTGCATATAAGTTAAATAAGCAGGGTGACAATATACAGCTTTAACGCACTCCTTTTCCTATTTGGAACCAGCCCGTTGTTCCATGTCCAGTTCTAACTGTTGCTTCCTGACCTGCATATAGCTTTCTCAAGAGGCAGGTCAGGTGCTCTGGTATTCCCATCTCTTTCAGAATATTCCACAGTTTATTTTGATCCACACAGTCAAAGGCTTTGGCATAGTCAATAAAGCAGAAATAGATGTTTTTCTGGAACTCTCTTCCTTTGTCCATGATCCAGTGGATGTTGGCAATTTAATCTCTGGTTCCTCTGCCTTTTCCAAGACCAGCTTGAACATCTGGAAGTTCATGGTTCACATATATTGCTGAAGCCTGGCTTGGAGAATTTTGAGCATTACTTTACTAACGTGTGAGATGAGTGCAATTGTGCAGTAGTTTGAGCATTCTTTGGCATTGCCTTTCTTTGGGATTAGAATGAAAACTGACCTTTTCCATTCCTGTGGCCACTGCTGAGTTTTCCAAATTTGCTGGCATATTGAGTGCAGCACTTTCACAGCATCATCTTCCAGGATTTGAAATAGCTCTACTGGAATTCCATCACCTCCACTAGCTTTTATTATATGTGCACTTTGTTTTGTAAATTGAACTAATGTGGATAGGTGATGTATAGTTGATTTACAATGTTATGTTAGTGTACAGCAAAGTGAATCAATTATATATATATATATTTATATATATATATAACATGTTATGTATTTATATAAATATAAAATTATATATATATATATATAAAATACAAAAATCCTATTGATTATATTCTCTGCAGCCAAAAATGAAAAGCTCTATACAATCAGCAAAAACAAGATGGGGAGCTGACTGTGACTCAGATCATGAACTCCTCATTGCCAAATTCAGACATAAAATGAAGAAACTAGGGAAAGCCACTGGACCATTCAGGTATGACGTAAATCAAATCCCTTACAGTGGAAATGACAAATAGATTCAAGGGATTAGAGCTAATAGAGTTCCTGAAAAACTATGGGTGCAGGTTTGTGACACTATACAGGAGGCAGGGATCAACACTATCCCCAAGAAAAGGAAATGCAAAAAGGCCAAATGACTGTCTGAGGATGCCTTACAAATAGCTGTGAAAAGAAGAGAAGTGAAAGGCTAAGGAGAAAAGGAAAGATATACCCATTTGAATGCAGAGTTCCAAAGAATAGCAAGAAGAGATAAGAAAGCCTTCCTCAGTGATCAATGCAAAGAAATAGAGGAAAACAACAGAATGGGAAAGACTAGAAATCTCTTGAAGAAAATTAGAGATATGAAGGGAACATTTCATGCAAAGGTGGGTGTGATAAAGGACAGAAATGGTGTGGACCTAACAGAAGCAGAAGATATTAAGAAGAGGTGGCAAGAATACACAGAACTAAACAAAAAAGATCTTCATGACCTAGATAATCACAATGGTGTGATCCCTCACCTAGAGCCAGACATCCTGAAATGCAAAGTCAAGTGGGCCTTAGGAAGCATCACTACCAACAAAGCTAACGGAGGTGATGGAATTCCAGCTGAGCTATTTCAAAGCCTAAAAGATGATGCTGTCAAAGTGCTGCACTCAATATGTCAACAAATTTGGAAAACTCAGCAGTGGCCACAGGATTGGAAAAAGTCAGTTTTCATTCCAATCCTAAAGAAAGGCAATGCCAAAGAATGCTCAAACTACCACACAATTGTTCTCATCTCACACGCTAGCAAAGTAATGCTCAAAATTGTCCAAGCCAGGCTTCAACAGTACATGCACTGTGAACTTCCAGGTGTTCCAGCTGGTTTTAGAAAAGGCAGAGGAATCAGAGATCAAATTGCCAACATCTGTTGGATCATCAAAAAAGCAAGGGAGTTCCAGAAAAACATCTACTTCTGCTTTATTGACTATGCCAAAGCCTTTGACTGTGTGGATCAAAACAAACTGTGGAAAAATCTGAAAGAGATGGGAATACCAGACCACCTGACCTGCCTCTTGAGAAATATGTATGCAGGTCAGGAAGCAACAGACTGGTTTCAGATAGGAAAAGGAGTACATCAAGGCTGTATATTGTCATCCTGCTTATATGCAGAGTATATCATGTGATATGCTGGGCTGGATGAAGCACAAGCTGGATTCAAGACTACCAGGAGAAATATCTATAATATCAGATATGTAGATAACACCACCCTTACGGCAGAAAGCAAAGAACTAAAGAGCCTCTTGATGAAAGTGAAAGAGGAGAGTGAAAAAGTTGGCTTAAAGCTCAACATTCAGAAAACTAAGATCATGACATCTGGAATTATGACATGAGGAAACAGTGGAAACAGTGACAGACTTTATTTTCAGGGGTTCCAAAATCACTGCAAATGGTGACTGCAGCCATGAAATTAAAAGGCACTTGGTCCTTGGAAGAAAAGTTATGACCAACCTAGACAGCATATTGAAAAGCAGAGGCATTACTTTGCCGACAAAAGTCCATCTAGTCAAAGCTATGGCTTTTCCAGTGGTCATGTATGGATGTGAGAGTTGGACTGTGAAGAAAGCTGAGTGCTGAAGAATTGATGTTTTTGAACTGTGGAGAAGAGTCTTCTCTTCTCAGGAGAAGACTCCTGAGAGTCCCTTGTACTGCAATGATATCAAACCAGTCCATCCTAAAGGAAATCAGTCCTGAATATTCATTGGAGGGACTGACGCTAAAGCTGAAACCCCAATACTTTGGCCACCTGATGCAAAGAACTGACTCATTGGAAAAGACACTGATGCTGGGAAAGATTGAAGGCAGGAGGAGAAGGGGACGAAAGAGGATGAGATGGTTGGATGACATCACTGACTGAATGGACATGAGCTTGAGTAAACTCCAGGAGTTTTTTATGGACAGGGCGGCCTGGTGTGCTGCAGTCCATGAGGTCACAAAGAGTTGGACACGACTGAGTGACCGAATGGAACTGAAAATATATATATAGAGAGAGTTCCCTGTACTATATAGTAGGTCCTGTTAGTTATCTATTTTATTTATAAAAGAAAAGAAAGTGAAGTCGCTCAGTCGTGTCCGACTCTTTGCGACCCAGTGGACTGTAGCTTCCAGGCTCCTCCATCCATGGAATTTTCTAGGCAAGAGAACTGGAGTGGGTTACCATTTCCTTCTCCAGGGGATCTTCCTGACCCAAGGATCGAACCCAGGTGTCCTCATTGCAGGTAGATGTTTTACCATCTGAGCCACCAGGGAATCCCAGTTTTTATACATAGTAATGTGTATATGTCACTCCCAATCTCTCAGTTTACCGCCCCTCCCAACTTTGCCTCTAGGTAACTTTAAATTTGTTTTCTACATCTGTGACTCTATTTCTGGTTTTTAAATAGGTTTATTTGTACCTTTTTTAGATTCCACATACAAGCAATATCATATAGTATTTGTCTTTCTGTGTCCCATAAAAATTAAACAGGGGAGCATTTACGCTAATGAGATACCTAGAGTGTTATTGTAGAGAAATCATGTCAGGGTATAATATAAGAACTTGTGAGAAAATTACCTTTGCATCTTCTCTTTTAGTCTTTGCTTTTGCCCTGTCTTCTTGCTGACTGTAAGAAATAGGATAAAAGAGAAAAGAAATGAATCTTAATATGGTAGATTCTTAACACTCACTGGTTGATCATTCGTTGCTTTCATTATTCTCAAGCAACTCCAATGATCCAGTTATAGTAGGTGTCATTTTATTGGGTAATAATTAGAATGATTTATTTCATCTCAAGAGAATGGTATTCAAGAAATAATCATTTAATTAACAAGGAAACCTATTTAGCTTCTCAGCAAATAAATTGCAATGGGACTTTCTTACTTGCTGATTCTTTTGCATTTGCAAAAGGTACAAAACTCTTCATTGCAAGTCAAGGCGTTAGTGGCTCAGTCATGTCTGACTTTTTGCTACTCAATGGATTGTAGCCCACCAAACATCTCTGTTTATGGAATTCTCCAGGCAGTAATTCTGGAGTGGGTTGCCATTCTCTTCTCCAGGGGATTTTCCAGACCCAGGGATTGAATCTGCCTGGTTGCATGCAGATTCTTTACTGTCTGAGCCACCAGGGAAGTCCCCCTCCAAAAAAAAACTCTTTATAAAGTGGTAATATTTAGCTTCTGGGAGGAGTATAGCATGATGATTAAGAAGAAAGACTCTGCAGCGAAATTGAACAAGAAACACAGAAAGTGTCAACCTGTCTGTGTCTTTGTCATCTTTAACTGTGGGAGATAGAGTGGAAGGATAGGAGAAGTAATAAGAATACTTCTCTCATAGGACTGTTGTGAGCATTACATGAGTTGATACATAGCCAAGCAATGAGAATAAGTATCTGGTATATAATAAAGGGATTGATAAAAGTGATCAATATCATCAGCATTATTAGCATTATTGAAAATTAACTCTCCAAGAACAGACCTATGTTTAAATGAGAGTAACAGCTCTTAGCCATTTTGGAAAAGTGACAGTGTTGCAAACTGAGTTTAATATGCTCAGTCTAGAGCATAATTTGATCTATAATGCAGATAATTCAATCATATAGAGACAAAAACAATTTTTATATGTTACAATCAGCATAAATTCTCATTGATCAAATTAAAACTTAAAAAGTTGAGAACTCTATTTGTATATGCTATTAAAGTGTGCAAGAAATGACTATGGAGGAAAGCATGATTCTTAAGAAAGGCAATAGCCTTTGCTAACATATCCTTAAAATATGAGATAATAAAACTTTAATTGAATAATTTTTACATTGATGGAAGAAACTAACTAAAATAGCTCCAAAATTGTGGAGTTTCTTAAACTTCATTATTTGAAAACTGATCCAAACTTTACTATGATGAGTGTAAATTGTCTGTAAGATTTAACACATTTCCCTTTCATAATGTAGTTAGAGGAAACAGCAGAGATGACCATTAGGTGGCAGTCTTACTTCCTCATCTCTGAAAGATTAATATCAAGAATAGACTGAAATAAGCCTAAATACATGTAAATGTTACTACCAAAACAATGAGAAATCTTATCATTTTCTTCATTTTTCCTGTGCCAAAATTTATATCATCCTCATCTTCTCTGGGCCTTAATTTTTTTTCATCTATAACTTGTGATAATACCAAACCCATTACATACGGTTGCTGTAAAGATTAAATGAGACTGGGCAGCAAAGCCCTCAACAAGTATATGCGGATTATATGCATTCAATAAATGTTGGTTATGATAATTATATGGTCATTGTCATGATTTCCACGTAACAGATTTTTTTAATGTTTCCATGGCTCTCTCACACTATGGGACAAATCTCCTGGGTTATATTGCTCTCAGCTAGGGGAGATGGAATGACTGAGTCCTTTCAGAAATTCTGCGGCTGCTGCCAAGTTGCTTCAGTCATTTCCGACTCTGTGCGACCCCATAAACAGCAGCCCACCAGGCTCCCCGTCCCTGGGATTCTCTAGGCAAGAACACCAGAGTGGGTTGCCATTTCCTTCTCCAATGCATGAAAGTGTAAAGTGAAAGTGAAGTCGCTCAGTCGTGTCTGACTGTTAGCGACCCCATGGACTGCAGCCTACCAGGCTCCTCCGTCCATGGGATTTTCCAGGCAAGAGTACTGGAGTGGGTTGCCACTGCCTTCTCCTTCAGAAATTCTAGGCATATAGAAAATAGAGTATCCCTTGGGACAAAGAGCAAAAGACTTAAGGAAAATCATTGACTCCGGTTTAAGAGGACATACCACGTTGTCTATTGAGAATAGAGTCATACTTTAGTCCCTATAAATGGGGTATTGAACTCCTGCACAATAAAATCATCATTCCTGAAGCAGTCCTTCTCTAACTATTGCAGAGTTCATCTTCATGTTGTATCCAAATCTGTCTCCCTGTATCTCTCATCAGTTTTAATCCTGTTGCTTGCGGTCACACAGAATGAGTAGAAAGAAAAATAGTGAACCAAAACAAAAAATTCCTAAAATCCGCTGTATACCATAATGATATCAATGTATATAATCTCATGTATTTCCTCTTTCAGTTAATAATCCTTCATAAAACTAAAAGCATTTAGTGTGGTTTTCACAGAGTAGTCTCTGCTCTGAAAAAAAGATCTTTCTGAAATGTCCTGAAATGATTCTGTATTCTTTGCATCACAGAAGTTATCATCTAAAAATTCTCCATTTGTTTTTTAGTTTTGGATTTGTTTTGTTTTTGTTTTTCAGTTCATTTAAATGTGACACAGAAAAAAAGGCTAGCTATGCCTAAGTGGAAAATGTGTTATTCATAATTATTTGAAAACTTCCCTTAGCAGTTCCCTGCCCCCAAGCCTCAGAAGCCCTGGGCTCTACTCACAAGAAGGCCTCACACATGGAGCAGGTGTTGCCATGCATCTTCCCATCTGGGCCCTGGACGGGATCGTTCTCTCGAGTACAGAGAAGCTGTCCATTCTTCCTGGATTTGCGGTATTCCCTGCACAGCTCCTGTGAAATCAAGGAGGGAAGTCTGAGCTGTTGAACACAAGTTGGATCAGATTGCAAAAAATCCTGAAGTTTAGACTTTTTTTCTCAAATGGGGTTCAGCAGTTGGTAAATTTTAGAATAACTTTGAGGACACAAGCAATTTTAAATGATGGAAGTTATAGACCCTCAACCTAGAAACAGTTATCTATGTACATGTGTGCATGCACACATATAAACAAATACACAAACACAAACTATATTCGTGTTTCATACGGTTTTAGAGAATTTATGGGTGCCCTGAATGCCACCTATGGATCCCAGGTCCATATGCCTCTGACTTGTTGCAGAAGTTCCTCTTACCTCAAAGGAAGGTGTGGTCTCAGTTTGTCTTTTATTTCTTGATTCACCTTCCTTCTTTTTCTTTTCTTTTTCTTCTGCTTGGCTAAAAGAGAGTCATTTAAAGAGAAATGAGTAAGAATTCTAGACTATCCAGATTGAAAGTGATCTAAAGTACTCAAATATTTGATTATTACAGTTGATATAAATTATGAACTAGGTATGCACTGTTGGGCATATTGGTATGTTTGCTAGTGATCTGTCACATGATTTCCGATGATTTCATATCCCACTCCACAAGGGTGTGATCCTTGTTTCAGCTCATTTACACTCCCATGGGAACTCAACCAGCAAGTAATACGCAAGAATCATTCTTGGATTCTTACAACATTGTGCTAAAATGTGCCACACACACACACATACAAACGCCATTGACAAGAAACAGACACAATTTAAGAAAGAGAATAAAGCTCCCAAAGAGAGAGAGATGAAGCAGAAAGGACAGAACCCTCCCTCATTTTCCCAGCAGCCGCTCTACTCACAAGAAGGCCTCACACATGGAGCAGGTGTTGCCATGCATCTTCCCATCTGGGCCCTGGACGGGATCGTTCTCTCTGGTGCATGGGAGTTTCCCATTTCTCACAAACTGGCGGTATTCACTGCACACCTCCTGCCAAAATAGAGAAGGTAATCTAGAAATACATTTCATCCCCATTCAAAGCAGAAGTTCAAAGCATCTCCACTGGTAGAAACTAATCTTTTGAATCCAGGACTTTAGTTGTGTTTCTCTCAAATATAAAATTCAACTCAAGGAACAGAACTCATGATTTGCTAAGAGACGGAAACAAACAAGACATCAGAGGATGCATAATAAAAGAGGGAGGCAAGTAAACTCTACTAGACATAGGATGAAACAAGTACACACATACAGGTCCAAGAAAATCTGAGAACCCAAATGTTGGGACCATGAAATCTGATTGTGGAAATCAGGGAAGATGTTTTCTGGGAATTACAATAACTTGAGTGAGACTTTGAAGAGTAAGTAGAATTTTCCTGGTTAAGAAATAGATTGAGAAATATACATTTGAGATTGCTAAAATGAGCTGAGGGGCACATGTTGGAGACTACATGGCATATATAGCAGCATATGAATTTCTGAACAGCAGTACGGAGCCAAATGAGAGCGAAGGAGACTAAAATGCATCCTTCAGTTGATAATGAGTGATTTGTGCATTTTAAGAAGATAAGTATTACGATCTGGTTGATATTTTGAAACTTTAGTCCAGCTGTGTTAGGGAGAATGGCTGGATAAGGAAAAAAAAATTAGAAAAGGAGGATTCGACTTTTATCATTTAAACAAGTTATGATAACTTACATAGGTCCATGAAAATGAATATTGTAGCATTTCAAAGGTAAAAATCATGTTTTTTCCAGGTGTGCAAGGTATTTTTTAACCCAACTCAGAGGTGAAATTTCAAAAATTCACCTGTAGAAAATACACACCAAGTGTCTCTGAAAACTGAGTAGCAAAAGCTAGTCCAGTCTGTTACATGATAAAAGTAGAGCTAGTACTCATTTTTTTTTCCCAGACTGCAAATAAGTCCTTTTCATTGTACAGAGTTAGTCTCTGAAGCAGCAAGAATTGATCAGTCTGCCATAGCATGCATTTCAATGTCATCTCTAGATTGAAGGGTTAAGGTTTTCTGGGGATTTTTGCAGGGCAGTATGCCAGCATTTAGGTTCTTTGAAGTGTGTTCAAATTATAGTCTACTCACTGCATATGAGGGTGCTTTTCCAGATTCTCTTTTACTTCTTGCTTTTGCTTCAGCCTTTTTCTTTTCTTCAGCTTCTGCTTGGCTGAATGAGGGGGTGGAAAAAAGGACAGATCCATAGAACCAAACCCAGGCAATGGCTTCTCCATGTTCCTGCACCGCTAATCTGTCCTCCCTCCTTAGGAAGAAGCAACGTGGCCCCTTTATCACTACATATTAATGAGAAACAGCACACAACAGCCTCCACTGTGGTAAAGTACCATATCTTCTTCATAGTTTCTGCTTAACATTGAGATAAAGATAGCAATACTGGGAGACTTGCTTTCCGAAAATTACCTTTCTTGACCATGCTCAGAAAAGGAACATCATCGGCATTCATCAAGGAGATACCAAAACTACTAGCTTGGTGACATTATACCTGGAGGCTGAAAGTGGCCTTAACAGAGCACACTGACTGGTCCCCTTGTTTCACAGACACAAGGTGAAGTAGTGAGGGCTTTGCTTATAATCTCAGGATATGACCACAACTAACCAAGAGCTTTCATCTCAAGTCTATGTTCAATCTACCACCTCATGTATATCCTAGATTTATTAATTCAATTTATATGTACTGCCTACTCATGACTGTGTTCTCTATAAGGAAATGTAGGATGGATAGAAAAAGATTAATAATTGCCATACCTTGATAAGCCAAATGAGCCTGTTTGTTCTATACAATGGAATTGTATGATATGTACAGTTAATTGATGGTATTTCAACTATACATGGTTGTCAGTCAAAGCAAAAGGTCAAACTAAATGTAGTGAACTACTTAATCTGAACTCAATCAAATAAGCTGAGCCCAATCCCAGATTTTGAAACCAAACTCAATTATAACTTACTGAGAAATATCACATTATAAAAAGCAATATGTATGAGTTCATGGATGTTTCATGGACAACTTTAATAATCAGTTTCTGCAGTTTATGTGTTAATTTGGGGAAGACTAAATGCCTATAAACTTGTACAACAGGTTCACAATATGAAGCTTCAGCAGTAGGAGAATTTGATATTTGTGTAAATCAGGATGTTCCAGTGCGAAGGAATAGATATTGGGGGAAACAGACATCTTGGCATAAATAGCTCTAGATACGTACTCCCACCTCTATTATTAACATTCTCTGTGTAACTTCTGTAGCTCCCTCCCCAGTTCTGAAAACAGGCTAGTTCTATTAAATTACTGTAGGATCCTTTTACTCCTCAACATTCTAAAAGTCTATACTCACTAGAAGGCTAGACACATGGAACACAGGTTGCCATGCATTTTCCCATCTGGTCCACGAACAGGGTCGTTTTCTCTGGTACAGAAAAGTACTCCATTCTTGGCACGATCCTGATACTCAATGCACAGTTTCTGAATAATGGAAATCAGACAGTTTAGAGATGGTTCTTTGTTTATAAATGTATGATATTCTTTATAAATGTATGATATTCTTTATCAAAGATGTTAGAAAAGAGGAATTAAGGATCAAAAATAAAACTTTTAGGGTTTAGAATTTTCTAAAATTTGTGATATTTCTCCTTAAAAGATTCATTCACTTAAGTATTCAACAAATGTATTAAGTTAGAGGGATTAAATATGAATGTGATTTGGCCCTTTTATGTTGAATGAAGAGGATAAGGGATTACAATATGAAAAGCTAAGGGATATGACACATGTTTAAATTAAGTGTGCACAATGGCACCCCACTCTGGTACTCTTGCCTAGAAAGTCCCATGGACAGAGGAGCCTGGTAGGCTGCAGTCCATGGGGTCTCGAAGAGTTGGACACGGCTGGACGACTTCACTTTCACTTTCATGCATTGGAGGAGGAAATGGCAACCCATTCCAGTACTCTTGCCTGGAGAATCCCAGGGACAGCGGAGCCTGGTGGACTGCCGTCTGTGGGGTCTCAGAGACGCACACGACTCAAGCGACTTAGCAGCAGCAGCATAAAGGAAAGAATGATTCAAGGAAGTTCCCGGAAGAATTTATACATGAGTTGTATCTTTAGAATGTGTCTAGGAAAACAATGTGGCAAAAATGAACTCCAGGAGGAATTATGATATGCAAAGCCAGAGGCGTAAAGGAACAGGTTATTTTCAGATAATCTATCACAGCCATGAGTACAATGCTGCTGCTGCTGCTGCTAAATCACTTTAGTAGTGTTCGACCCTACAGACGGCAGCCCACCAGACTCTGCCGTCCCTGGGATTCTCCAGGCAAGAACACTGGAGTGGGTTGCCATTTCCTTCTCCGATGCATGAAAGTGAAAAGTGAAAGTGAAGTCGCTCAGTCGTGTCCAACTCTTAGCAACCCCATGGACTGCAGCCCACCAGGCTCCTCCGTCCATGGGATTTTCCAGGAAAGAGTACTGGAGTGGGGTGCCATTTGGCTAAAGAATTATCAGGACACAAAGAGGAAGGTTTGGGAACTGGTCAAAAGGAGAATTTGAAGATAAGTCAGAAGCAGACCACTCAACTTTGAAAAGACTTCTGCACTTTATTCATTGGAAACAGGAAAACAATATTTATAGCAGAGAAAAATCTAATCAGATTTTTGTTTTAAAAAGTTTGTCCAGTCAGATATGTGGAGGGTTTAGGTGACTAAAGGCTGAAGTTAGGGAAACTATAGAAGACAAGGGAGGGAGGGAGAGGGAAGGAAGGAAAAGAGAAGAAGGAAGAAACTGAAAATGAAACATAAAAGGATAGCTGGGTGGCATTTGATAGCTAAAATCAAAAGGCCTTTGTAACACAGAATTGAAGGGAGAAAGCAACTGAAACTGAGACCTTAACAATAAGAGTTACATGAAGACAGAAGGTGGACTAAGGGAGTGAGCTATTTGAAGTAGAGTTTCTTCATGGAGTGAAATGGCCCAGTATACTTTAAACATTAGATTTCCATAATGCCATTGGTTCATGGATGTTTCCTACTCTGAAAACAACATGGAAGATGAATCTTGAGGATTGAGGAGGATGCTGGCTAGAAGTATAGAGACCAGGCAGGATGCCAATGCATCAGTGCAAAGGAAAGCTGGTAGGTGTCTGAGCTAAGATGGTGAGTGAGTGAGTGAAAGTCGCTCGGTCGTGTCCGATTCTTTGCAACCCCATGGGCTATATACAGTCCATGGAATTCTCTAGGCCAGAATATTGGAGCAGGTAGCCATTCCATTCTGGAGTAAAAGACACACACACACACCCCTATAAAAGTCATAACTAAGTTGATCAAACTAATCCTTACCTCAGTATCTCTTTTAGCTTTTTCATTAGCCTTTCTCAAGATTTCATCTGCTTTATTTTTTTCTTCTGAAAATTGCTGTTTGCTGGAGACAGAAACGAAAAGGGGAATGAATATAGATGTTTTGAATCTTCAAGCAGTAAAACAGTCATTTGGATGCAGGTAGAAACAAACAACTAAGTGTTCCTGAGTTTTAGAACAAACATTTTCAAATCACCCTGAAGCCCTGATTAAATTGAAATCTTTACTATTTTCCCAAAGAACCCCTTTCATTTTGCCTTCAAGTTTGCTGTTTGCCATTTCTTCCCGTTGTAGCAATCTTTTTTTTTCTTTTTTTGTCATCTTCTCTTTTAAATCTCCCCCAACTTAAATTCTACCTTCTTTAAGAAGACATCCCATACCTCAGAGTAGAAATGAGTTATACATCTTTTACTGTGTTTTCATATTGGATATTCTTCTCTTATAGGATAGTTTTCATTCTCTTTGGCAGAGAGAGTGTGTGTGCGTGCACACACACATGTGCACATGTGCACACACATCCATGTATTGCTGTTAGCCTTAAAAAAGCTTCTTGAGAGCCGGGATCTTTGTCCATACATTCATCCATTATTTATTCAACATTTGGTTAGTAATTATTTGCTGGCAAGCATTAGATAGCACCCTGGGCATAGAGTACTTTGCAATATGAGCACATATTCTATCTTCTTAGAACTACGGACAAGTAGAGCAGAGTGATAGTCGATAGATAGTACTGGAAATAATTATACAAATATAAACTATTAAGATTGTTATGAAACTATTAAATGTTATAAAGACTGAATTTAATCAGTGATTTTAAGAGATCTTATCCAAAGAAGTATAATTTTGATATGAAATACACAGAAGAGACATTAGTTGACCAACAGAAGAACTAGCAGTTCAGAGGAAAGAGCTTATAGAGTTCAAGGACCTGAAAGAAAGTGTGATGAGACCTTTCCTGAGCCATCTTTATATATGTCCTAATTTATGTGTTGTGGGATTTGCTCTCTTCCCAGGGCCAGATATCCAAGATGAAAAGATAGTTAATCTAGTTCACATATGAACATGAATTTTTTTGTGGGCATCCCATCTATTCTGCCACAGTGGGGTAATGTATGTATGTGTGTGCTCAGTTGCTTAGTCACGTCCACCTCTTTCGCGACCCTAAGGACTGTATAGCCCTCCAGGCTGCTCTGTCCATGGAATTTCCCAGGCAAGAATACTGGAGCAGGTTGCCATTTCCTACTGCAGGGGATCTTCCTGACCCAGGGAACAAATCCACATCTCTTGTGTCTCCTGCATTGGCAGGCAGATTCTTTACCACTGCACCACCTGAGCAGCCCTAATGTGGTAATAACTGAAGGAAAATAATCAGTCCTGGTGCCTACTTTTAACTCTCGATCTGTACATAGGTTTGCAAAGAGTGGGACATGACTGAGCACACGCACACTATGACTAGCTCACAAGAAGGCTTACAAAGGTGATGGGAAGAAATGGTAACAAGTATTTTGTGATCCAGTCATCTTACTGGAAACTAGAATCCACTTGTATTAAAAAAGAAATATCAGAGCTTGCTTGTTAGGTGGCATTATGATTTGTAGAGAATATAACATTGCTCAGACGTTCTCAACAGCAAATCTTCCCATAAACACTGTTCTTATCCCATCATTTTAGTCAATCTTTACTTCACCTTTGAGTCACTCCAAAGAAACCACGTCTATACTTACAAAATTTCAGCACACAGGGCACATTTGTTGCCATGTATCCTGCCATCAGGGCCACGGATAGGGTCACTTTCCCGTGTACAGAAAAGTCTTCCATTCCTCACTTGATTTTCATATTCCTTGCAAAGATCCTTTAAAAAAGACAAGTAATTACATTTAGCACTTTCCTACCCTTTAACCTAGAAAAATGTACATCATGTATTTATTTTCAAAGAATGTTATATCCAGAAGGTGTTCATAAACACATATATTAAGGAGAGTTAATGAGAAAATAGAAATTATATTGTCAAATTACTTGGTACTTGTATCTACTGTGTGGTTCATATACTAAAAGGTAAAAGAGCCTAGGGAAGAATCAGGCTGAGGAAATATTTTCTAAGATCAGATAGTTACTGTTAACTTGCAAATCTGTGAAAAAAATAAAAGGTCTGTCATGGGGTTCCAAAAGAATAAGAACATAACAAAACACAGCAGCCAAGACAAAAGAAATGTTGCCAATAAGCAGAATATAGAATCTGTGAGATAAGATATTCAAGAGCTGCTTAATAGAACAAGTCAAGAACAATCTGCATAATCTGCAAGGGAAAAGAAATAAGATGGCATCCAACAGTATGCTTACTCTGTTTTTCACTCTGTGGATCATTTTAATTTACTCTTCCTCATCAGTGCTCATTTCTAACACTGCAGGTGGAAACCTCAGAGAGTGAACCTAATTTTCTTCACTTTTCACTTAGAATTGTGGGCCATCAAGACTAATCTTTATCTTTTCTTGCTGTTCAGTTGCTCAGTCATGTCCAACTATTTGTGACCCCATGGACTACAGCACTCCAGGATTCCCTGTCCTTCACCATCTCCTGGAGTTTGCTCAAGATCATGTCCATTGAGTCACTGATGAAAACCAACCATTTCATCCTCTGTCGTCCCCTTCTACTCCTGCCCTCAATCTTTCCCAGCATCAGGGTCTTTTCCAATGAGTCGGCTCTTCCCATCAGGTGGCCAAAGTATTGGAGCTTCAGCTTCAGCATCAGTCCTTCCAATGAATATTTACAGTTGATTTTCTTTAGGATTGACTGGTTTGATCTCCTTGCAGTCCAAAGGACTCTCAAGAGTCTTCAGCACCACAGTTCGAAGGCATCAATTCTTTGGCACTCAGTCTTTTTTATCATCCACCTCTCATATCCATACATGACTACGGGAAAAAACATAGCTTTGACTAGATGGACTTTGGAGGCAAAGTAATCTCTCTGCTTTTTAATACTCCGTCTAGGTTTGTCATAGCTTTTCTTCCAAGGAGCAAGCATCTTTTAATCTCATGGCTGCAGTCACTGTCTGCAGTGATTTTGGAGCCCAAGGAAATAAAGTCTGTCACTGTTTCCATTGTCTCCCCATCTATTTGCCATGAAGTAATGGGATGGGATGCCATGATCTTTGTTTTTTGAATGTTGAGTTTTAAGCCAGCTTTTTCACTTTCCTCTTTCACTTTCATCAAGAGGTTCTTCAGTTCTTCTTTGCTTTCTGCCATAAGGGTGGTGAAATCTGCATATCTGAGGTTACTGATATTTCTCCTGGCAATCTTGATTCCAGCTTGTGCTCCATCCAGCTTGGCATTTCATATGATGTACTCTGCATATAAGTTAAATAAGCAGGGTGACAACATACAGCCTTGACATACTAAAGGATTACTGGTACCATTTTGGAACCAGTCTGTTATCCCATGTCTAGTCCTAACTGCTGCTTCTTGATCTGCATACAGATATCTCAGGAGGCAGGTAAGGTGGTCTGGTACTCTCATCTCTTTAAGAATTTTCCACAGTTTGTTGTGATCCACACAGTCAAAGGCTTTAGCATAGTTAATGAAGCAGAAGTAGGTTTCCTTCTGGAATTCGCTTGCTTTTTCTATGATCCAGCAGATGGTGGCAATTTGATCTTTTTAGCCTTTTCTAAATCCAGCTTGTATATCTCGAAGTTCTCACTTCACTGTTGAAGCCTAGCTTGAAGGCTTTTGAGCATTACTTTGCTAGCATGTGATATGAGTGCAATTGTGTGGTAGTTTGAATATTCTTTGGCATTGTCTTTCTTTGGGAATGAAAACTGACCTTTTCCAGTTCTGTGACTACTGCTGAGTTTTCCAGATTTGCTGGGATACTGAGTGCAGCACTTTCACAGCAACATTTTTAATGGTTTGAAATAGCTCAGCTGGAATTCCATCACCTCTACTATCTTTGTAATGATGTTTCCTAAGGCCCACTTGACTTCACACTTCAGGATGTCTGGCCCTAGGGGAGTGATCACACTATCATGGTTATCTGGGTTAGTAAGATCTTTTTTGTATAGTTCTGCTTATTCTTCCACTCATTCTCAATTTCTTCTGCTTCAATTAGGTGCATACCATTTCTGTCCTTTATTGTGCCCATCTTTGCATGAAATGTTCCCTTGGTATCTCTAATTTTCTTGAAGAAATCTCTAGTCTTTCCTATTCTATTGTTTTTCTATTCTTCTGTTTTTCTATTGTCTTTCCTATTCTATTTTTTTGCATTGTTCACTTAAAAAGGCTTTCTTATCTCTCCTTGCTATTCTCTGGAACTCTGCATTCAGATGGGTATATCTTTCCTTTTCTCCTTTGCCTTTTGCTTCTCTCCTTTTCTTAGCTATTTTTTTTAAATTTTATTTAATTTTTAAACTTTACATAATTGTATTAGTTTTGCCAAATATCAAAATGAATCCACCACAGGTATACATGTGTTCTCCATCCTGAACCCTCCTCCCTCCTCCCTCCCCATACCATCTCTCTGGGTCATCCCAGTGCACTAGCCCCAAGCATCCAGTATCGTGCATCGAACCTGGACTGGCATCTCGTTTCATACATGATATTTTACATGTTTCAATGCCAGTCTCCCAAATCTTCCCACCCTCTCCCTCTCCCACAGAGTCCATAAGACCGTTCTATACATCACTGTCTCTTTTGCTGTCTCGTACACAGGGTTATTGTTACCATCTTTCTAAATTCCATATATATGCGTTAGTATACTGTATTGGTGTTTTTCCTTCTGGCTTACTTCACTCTGTATAATAGGCTCCAGTTTCATCCACCTCATTAGAACTGATTCAAATGTATTCTTTTTAATGGCTGAGTAATACTCCATTGTGTATATGTACCACAGCTTTCTTATCCATTCATCTGCTGATGGGCATCTAGGTTGCTTACATGTCCTGGCTATTATAAACAGTGCTGCGATGAACACTGGGGTACACGTGTCTCTTTCCCTTCTGGTTTCCTCAGTGTGTATGCCCAGCAGTGGGATTGCTGGGTCATAAGGCAGTTCTATTTCCAGTTTTTTAAGGAATCTCCACACTGTTCTCCATAGTGGCTATACTAGTTTGCATTCCCACCAACAGTGTAAGAGGGTTCCCTTTTCTCCACACCCTCTCCAGCATTTATTATTTGTAGACTTTTGGATCGCAGCCATTCTGACTGGTGTGAAATGGTACCTCATAGTGGTTTTGATTTGCATTTCTCTGATAATGAGTGATGTTGAGCATCTCTTCATGTGTTTGTTAGCCATCTGTATGTCTTCTTTGGAGAAATGTCTATTTAGTTCTTTGGCCCATTTTTTTGATTGGGTCATTTATTTTTCTGGAGTTGAGCTATAGGAGTTGCTTGTATATTTTTGAAATTAGTTGTTTGTCAGTTGCTTCATTTGCTATTATTTTCTCCCATTCTGAAGGCTGTCTTTTCACCTTGCTATTTTTAAGGCCTCCTCAGACAGCCATTTTGCCTTTTGTATTTCTTTTTCTTACGGGTGGTTTTGATCACCACCTGTACAATGTTATGGACCTCTGTCCATAGTTCTTCAGACACACTGTCTATCAAATCTAATCCCTTGAATCTACTTGTCACTTCCACTGTATAATTGTAAGGGATTTGATTTAGGTCATATCTGAATGGCCTAATGTTTTCCCTAGTTTCTCCAATTTAAGCCTGAATTTGGCAATAAGGGGTTCATGATCTGAGCCACAGTCAACTCCTGGTCCTGTTTTTGCTGATTGTTTAGAGCTACTCTATCTTTGGTTACAAAAAATATAATCAATCTGACTTAGGTATTGACCATCTGGTGATGTCACAGTGCAGAATCGTCTCTTGCTATTACCAGAGTGTTGTCTTGGCAAAACTCTGTTAGACTTTGTCCTGCATTATTTTGTACTCCAAGACCAAACTTTCCTGTTATTCCAGGTATCTCTTGACTTCCTACTTTTGCTTTTCCAATCCCCTATGATGAAAAGGACATCTTTTTTTTTTTTTTTTTGGTATTAGTTCTAGAAGGTCTTGTAGGTCTTCATGGCACTGTTTAACTTAAGCTTCTTCAGCATTAGTGGTTGGGGTATATACTTGGATTACTGGAACACTGAATGGTTTGCCTTGGAAATGAACTGAGATCATTCTGTGGTTTCTGAGATTGCACCCAAGTACTGCATTTTGGACTTTTGCTGACTAAGAGGGCTATTCCATATCTTTTAAGGGATTCTTGCCCACAGTAGTTCAGTTCAGTTCAGTTCAGTCACTCAGTCGTGTCCAACTCTTTGCGACCCCATGAATTACAGCACGCCAGGCCTCCCTGTCCATCACCAACTCCTGGAGTTCACACAGATTCACATCTATCGAGTCAGTGACACCATCCAGCCATCTCATCCTCTGTCGTCCTGTTCTCCTCCTGCCCCCAATCCCTCCCAGCATCAGAGTCCTTTCCAATGAGTCAACCCTTCACATGAAGTGGCCAAAGTACTGGAGTTTCAGCTTTAGCATCATTCCTTCCAAAGAAATCCCAGGGCTGATCTCCTTCAGAATGGACTGGTTGGATCTCCTTGCAGTCCAAGGGACTCTCAAGAGTCTTCTCCAACACCACAGTAGTAGATATATCTATTTAGAAAACCTAAGAAGGTTGTGACTTAATCCCCAAATTTGGAAGAAGTCTATATCCACAAATTTCCTGATTGATGCTTTCAGTATTTTTCAGTATTTCTCTCTGTGTTTTCAAAATTCTATTAGATGAGGGCCATAAATGTATACACACACATATATATATGTGTGTATATATGTGTGTGTGTATATATATATATATATATAATTCTATTTGGTGAGGGCATATATATATGTATATATGAATAATGATGTATATAAGTAATGTTTTGGAATAAATATAAATTTTAAACTTTTTATATATTTTAATATATATAATTAAATAAAACTATTTTGGCATATATATGTATATATCGAATCACTATGACGCATACCTGAAACTAATGTGACACCGTATGTTAATTATACTTCAATTAAAAGCCTTATTTAATAAAAGAATGTGATTTGGAGTCAGAAGTGAAATTAAACTGTGGCTCTAACTCACTGGGAAACCATAGCAAAGTCCCCTCACCTTTGAGACTTCAGTCTCACTACCAACACAAAGGAGGTTTTCAGAACAGCTGCTCTTTAGGACCTTTCCTAGATCTAGTATTCTCTAATTTTAAAAAAATAACTCACATTTCACTAGGATACTTTAAAAGAGAATCTAATGAGAAGATACTTGGTTTTGGAGGAGTAATAGGTATGCTCTCAACTTCCTGATTGTAACAATCTAGGAATACAGACACAGAAGACTGTCATCTGATAATCATAGCATGGTAATAAAATTAATGCTCAATGGTTCCCATAAAAGAAACAATGATAATTTCAGTTTATAAGTTATGATTCATCCAAGGAGATTCTAAAGACATACTGTGTGATCAACCCACTGACAGGTTAATCATGGGGTAAATATTGAGCCATCACTCTAATGCAGTCCCATTCAACAAAATCACATCTAATGACCCCATCAAAACAATGACCCCAGCCATTGAGAGTAAAAGAAGGAAAAGTAGCTGAGACAGGATGAAAGACAAGGGAAAAGGAACTGTCTGTTGATGAGTAATGCAATATTGATCTCACAAGATGACCCAAAGTGTTAAACTGACATTTAACAACCACCACAAAAGAAGTGTTTTTGAAATCTCAGTGAGTGTTGAACAAAGTATTGATAATTATGAGTGTTCTGTGTTTCTTAAACTCTGAGTGCCCTATTTAGGGTGGGACATTTGATTCGTTGAATTGCATTATGAAGTGGAAGTTCGGCTCTTAACTACCAAGAATTGGACCTGCATGTCACTTTAGGAAAATACAGGCCCTACAATCCGCAAAAATAGTATCCTTATATTAGCACAAAAGAGTGCAGGACACAGAATTGGAATCCAACAGGAGGGTGCGATTGAAATCATTTACCCAGCCTCCATATGTTACTAATAAGAAAATTGAGACATGGACAGAAGAGATGAGTTGCTCAGTTTGACACACTCAGAGCAGGACTAAAACTCAAGTGTCCTCACTTTTCAGCAAAAGACTTGGTTGTTGTTTGGTCATTCAGTCATGTCTGACTCTTTGTGACCCCATGGACTGTAGCCTGCTAGGCTCCTCTGTCCATGGGAATTCTCCAGGCAAGAATACTGGAGTGGGTTGGCATTTCCTTCTCCAGGGGACCTTCCCAACCCAGGGATTGAACTCATGTCTTCTGCATTGGCAGGTGGCTTTTTTACCTCTGAGCCACCAAGGAACCTTATTACCAAAATAACTACCATCATTTTCATTGACAGTAAGGTTTAATAACCTTGGTGATTTAAGAAATCCAGGCTACGTTACCTACAATGAGTATTCAATTAACAAAAAGAATAATTTTTTTATATTATATTGAAAAGCTAAATCATCAAATAATTTGAAAAATCCTTAATTTTAAAGGTATTTTAAAAACCACAATATCAGTATTTGAAGTTTTTGTTTAATTAGAAGCATGACCTTTATAAATGCAGGCCTCTCTGAACATAATAACCATAATGGAAAAATGAATAACTAACTTGCATTAGTAGGATTATACAAAGAAGACACCAGTGAATATACTGTTTAAAAGACTCTGGAATTGTTTTAAAGTTATTTCTGTCAAATTTATATTATATTGCTTTTTAAACTAACCTAGTCAAAGCAAAAGTAATTTAAGCCAAAGAGAAGACTGGTGGGAATGAAATAGTATTTAATTTGTATAAATTTTGTCTTTTTTTTTTAAGCAAGGACAGAAATTGCACATTTTGAGCTTTAGGTGGGAAAAGCTATTTTAAAGTTGAATCTAATGATTAATATACTAGGAAGATTATTCTAGGAGTAGTATAGCAGGAATTCAACTTGGGGAACTTTAAGGAAAAAAAGCTCAATATAATAATGGACAGTGACATTACTGAATTACCTTAAAGGTTCAAGTGTAAGTTGTTAATATTTATGTCCACAGGAACTAAATTATGTTGATGAGAAATTTACCTTTTCAGCACTACGTCGAATTCTAGTTTCATTTTCTCGCTTGGCATTTTCTTCAGCTTCTTTTAAGCTGTTAAGAAAACAGTTGATTGATTTATGACTGTATCAGATTTTCAATGTCCAGTTCTGTGCTAAGCAGTTCTATACCCTGTGCTCTAGCTTGCTAAACCCATCCACTTACATGAGACAAGCTTTCCCCTGTCTCAAATGTTTGAGCCAGAAAATTGCCAGAGATAAGGGTGGGTGTGAAACTGACTCACTGACAATTAGAAGCTTTGTTCTGTAAAACTGGATGGGTGTGGCTACTTGATTGACAAACATAAGACTGTCAGGAAAACTTGCTTTAACAAGCAGAACCAAGAGCTTTAAAACAATCCTGTGACAAGCGTGAAACCGAACTAAGCATCTGAAGTACATGTTGTCAAACACACCCTTATGTATAGCTTTTTATACCTTGTAAAGCATTTGTTTGTCTTCATGTAGAAGCACGCTTGTCACTAAAAAGTTACATTGAACAAAGCTTGGAAATCCTTTCAGATCTATTATATAATTGCAATCTTATCTTAGAAATAGGCATGACTATCTTAGTTCTATGGAGCAAGAAACCAACCAGGAGTCAAGGAGGTCAAATTCTCTTTTTTAGCTAGGGAATGAAAAGAAACACAAAATCACAGAATTAGGGCAGGTTTGAGCTCTAAAAGTACATGCCTTGTAGATAAGAAAGTGGAAATGAGGATGATTTCCTGTCTGGAAACCAGTTAGTCTCTGCTTTGTAAACCTGAGAGGACAAGCCCTTGAAATCCACAATGTGCTGTGCTTAGTCTGCTCAGTCATGTCTGACTGTTTGCGACCCCATGGACTGTAGCCCATCAGGCTCCTCTATCGATTGGGATTCTCCAGGCAAGAATACTGGAGTGGGTTGCCATGCCCTTCTCCAGGGGATCTTCTCAACCCAGGGATCGAACCCAGGTCTCCTGCATTGCAGGCGGATTCTTTACAGTGTGAGCCACCAGGGATACCCAAGAATACTGGAGTGGATAGCCTATCCCTTCCCCAGGGGATCTTCTTGGCCCAGGAATTGAACCTGGGTCTCCTGCGTTGCAGACAGATTCTTTACCAGCTGAGTTACCAGGGAAGGCCTGAATTCTACAGTAGCATACTGTGATTTCCAAAGACAGGTGCAAAGTTCTTTAATCTGTTGAGTCTTTCTCTGTCGTGATCTTAAAGATCCAACAATGTAAGCAGAGCATTTAAGGCTTTCTAACACACAGATTAGAGAGTCTGTGCTTTGTTTAACAGCCAGAATATTAAAGACTACCTGGATCTTATTCATATCTGGGGCTCAGTGTTCAGAGTAGCATCAGGCACTGAGAGAAAGATTAACCCAAGAGTTCTTCCCTTTCACAAAGCCCACCCCACCTTTTATACAACTAATACATTTAGGCACACGACATAATTATTTTCAACTGCCATTTTCAGAAAGAGTATCTACACATGCCTGAATAAAGCAGTGCATGTCAAATTACTTATTTAGATTATTCCAGAAGAGAGCACCTTTTAAATTTTGAAATATTGTGCCTTAAACAACACTATGCATTTAAGTCATTATAATTAAAGAAATTAACAGTCTTGAATTAGATAACTAGTACAACCACTTTATCCACTCCCTTTAAGAAACATTATCAGATAATATGGAATAGAAAGAGAAGACACTGTGGAAGCAGGGACCATTTCACCCTATAAAGATCAAGGATAACATGCTTCAGGAAAAGGACTTTCTTGCTCTGTGGGGTGGTTCTCAGAACAGCAACCAAGTGCATTCTCAACAGACTCACCTGCGAGCCTGCGAGGGGGTGAGGATACTTACAAAAGCTCAGCGCACATTGCACACTTGTTGCCGTGCGTCCTTCCGTCAGGACCAAGAACTGGATCATTTTCCCTCGTGCATCCAAGTCTTCCATCCCTCACATAAGGCCGAAAATCACTACATATATCCTGAAGAACAGAGAAAGGAACATGACATTTACCATCCTGATGGTAATGCTTACAACACTGCCTTCAGAAATTTTATAGAGCCCAGTGGCCCTCTGCCCAGGACACACTAGCTACCTGGAGCAGTGCCAGTGTGTAGAAGCAGGTCATTAAGTGCTGTGTAATTCACATGGTTAACTATAGAGCTCATTTACTTGTTTATTCATTTGTTAGTAAACGTGGATAGCCTGTGATGTGCTAGAACCAAGTTAGAACACAGTCCTTGCCCTGAACTCGTTCACAATCTACTGGGTGATACCAAGAGACTTTTAAAATACAGTGTGCTGCAGAGAACTGTATTGAGTATCCTATGATAAACCATAATGGAAAAGAATATTAAAAACAATGTGTGTGTATCTGAATCACTTTGGTGTACAGAAGAAAAAACTGATACAACATTGTAAATCAACTGTACTTCAATTTTAAAAAATGAAAAAAATATAGTTTAAATGAATCTGAGGAAAAAAAAAATACAACGTGTTAAATGTCTCGGTGGAGGTAACCTCAGGTGCTGCACTTGCATATTGGAAGGTCACCAGACTTTGACTCGGGAAAATCATCCCACTATAAAAAATCAAGTGTGAGGTGTACGAGGCACTCACTCACTTCCCCTATTATCACAGGCTCACAGAATTTTAGCATCAAAAGAAGGTATGTGGTCCAATTCTCGTTGTAGATATGGAAACACTGGTAAAGTGTGGTTGAGTAATCTGCCTGAGATCCTGACTGTCAGGGACAGGGCTTTCTACTCAGGTTCAGTAGCTGAAGTAGATCCCTTTGTATAACACATGTAGCTTCCTTTCTTTCCCTCCTTCCCTCCTTTTCTTTTCTCTTCTCTTCATAGAAAGCAGAAATAGAGATGAAAGGTCTAACTACCAAAGTAATCCACTCCAGTTTCAGGAGCTATCAGTTGCTTTTCATCTATATAAGCAGTATTCTACTTCAGGTGCAGCAAGAATTCGTTCTTTCCAAACACCTCCATCAAAGAAGGAAGAAGAGAGCATCTTCTTTCTTTTCAAAGTCAGTCCCCCCGTGTTTCCCCCCATTCTGACATTTATCAAAAAAATTGTTGTCATTATTGTTATAACAAAATGTTTTAATTATAGATTTGAAAACGTAGAATATGGTCCTATGCCCTAGTATGCCACATAATACCAAAGATAAAAGTAGCACAGACACAAATGTAAAATACACTTGTGAACCAGAAGATTACACTGAGGAACTCTCCTAGAAGACAATTAAAAAGGAAAAAGAATTTAAACTAGAAAAGAAAATCTTTAAACATAGCCCAATCTTCATGTCGAATGTTTAGGAAGAAGTTAAAAATAGAGAGAAAACAGGATAAGCCATGGCCATATGTGGTATGTTATTCATTTGGTGGTTCATTTATTCCTCAAAACCAATTATATATTTACTAGTCTCTAGGTATTCCACTAGACTATGACCCTAGCATAGCACAAAAGAGAAATGGAATACAAACTCCAAGGGATTTACATTCTAATGGGACAAGATAGCCAGTGAACACAACAACGTTAAGTTATAGTAAGTGCTATGAAATGTAGCGTCCAGACGGTGGCTGTTTTAAATATAGTGTCGAGACAGATCTTTCTGCAAAGGTAACATTTACTGTGAGATGAGATTCATGAGCAGGAGCCAGGCATTAAAGATCCGTGGGAAGAACATTACAGGCATGGAGAATTGCAAAGGACTGGGGATAGGAACTAGATTCTCCTGCTTAAGGAGCAGAGGGAAGAGAAGTGTTGCTGGAACATAAGGAAAAAGCAGGAGCATGAAGAAAAGCTGTTGATTTTCTCTCACAAATTATTTCTGGAGAAACTGAAGAAGCAAGGGGATAAGGACCCAAGCAATTAGCTTGGGGCCATCCCTCCTCTGCCCCTTCACCAATGAACTCAACAGCAGATACTAAGTCACAAGTGTCGGCAGGGTGATGGGCAGATGAAAAGCCCAGCTGGGAGGTGGTGAGAACAGGTGCAAGCATTTACTACTCCACCTCCACCTCCTCCTCCAAACTCCAAGGGCTGGTGGATCACAGCCCACAGAGAACACCTCTTCCTGATGCTGACAATTTCTGAGAGCTTACAGGTGGATTCCTGACCTGGTCAAGAGGCAGCAAACTAGAGTTAGCAACTCTGGTTCTAGAACCTTCAGCTCTGGCACTTATCCCTTGTCCTCTCCTGACACTCACCAGGAGAGGCAGAGGCTGAAGCTTGGCCTTAAATATTTTCTAGCTCACTTTAGCAGAAAAAAAATTACTAAAAAAAATTAAAGTTGAAAAATACACAAATATAATAGGATAAGAAAAGTAACTAAGAAGAGAGCAGAAGCAACAATAATAATACTTAATATATAGAATTTAGTCCAAAATGCATCATAGATAACAAAGAAGAACATTACATAAGGGAAGAAAATAATGAGAAAGCATAATAATCATGAGCATATATTCAATAATATAGGTTCTAAATATGTCAAACAATAAGCAATAGAATGTAATCATTACATAAATCAATAACTGATATTAGAGGTTTTAACACACACTTCTCAGAAACTGACATATCAAAGGAAAAAATTAAGATGTTTAAGTTATTAGATTTTAATAGAAAATTACATCCAAGAAACAGAAAATAAACAATTTTTTCAGAACATATAAAACATTTATAAAAGCAGAATATTTATCAGGCCACAAAGTTTTATGAAATTCCAGAGGATCAATGTCAAATGGCCTATGCACTTTAGACATAATTCAATCACATTAAAGGTTAATTTTAAATGGAAAAATTATCGCATATTTGAAAATCAAATAATGTATTACTAAATAACTTTGGGAGGGAGGAAAATTAAGAAATGACTGGCAAAGAATGACACAGGAAAACACTTCAGGAGCAAATCTGAGGTAGATGATTACTGATACCTTCAAATACCCTTGTCATGAAATTTAAAAAAGGAAAATTTAAAGACCAAAGTATTGCTCAGTTCATTGTAAAATGAGCAGCAGAGCAGACATAAATAGGAATGAATGACATAAAGAACAGAAACTACAGAGAAAATTAATATAAAGCTAATGTTGGGCTTCTCTGGTGGCTCAGCAGTTAACTACTAAAGCACAGGTAACCTGGCGCCTGTGTTCAAGAGAAGCCACGCGCTGCAACTGAGGGGTGAGCCCCTGCTCAGCGCAGCTAGAGAAAAGTCCACAGAGCGATGAAGACCCAGCGTAGCCAAAAGCGAATTAATGCTCTTTTAAAAATCTAAGGTTATAGTTTCTAGTACAACTGATGAAAGAGAGGATAACAGTTTAAGGATAGCGACTTAGCACCCATGCACAATGATATTAGAAATAATTGTATCAACATTGAGAAACACAGTTGAAGCATACTGTGAGTATCTGTATGGATATCAAAATGAAGACATGGCTATAAAAATCATATAAAATATCTACACTGGGATAATAAGCAGGAGGAAAGTTGAACAGATGAATAAATATTAACTGATATATTAGTCTCGGAGAAGGCAATGGCACCCCACAGTTGGGCACGACTGAGCGACTTCACTTTCATTTTTCACTTTCATGCATTGGAGAAGGAAATGGCACCCCACTCCAGTGTTCTTGCCTGGAGAATCCCAGGGACGGGGAGCCTGGTGGGCTGTCGTCTATGGGGTCACACAGAGTCGGACACGACTGAAGTGACTTAGCAGCAGCAGATATATTAGTCTAAGATATTCTCTCCCCAGAATGCCCAGTTCAAATAGCTTTAAAATCCATTTTTCTAAAACTTTGAATTCAAGGAGTATGTACTAGAGGCACAATTGCTTTTTTTTCTTAGCATATAACAATCTCAGCCTTTTTATTGGGATGTCAAAACCATTTCACTTAATATAATTATTCATAGGATAGTATCTATATATGCTATGTTTCTATTTGTTTTCAATACACTCTTGTTCTTTTTACTTCTTTATTCTTCTACTACTGCCTTATTTTGGGTTAAATATTACTAGTGTGTCTCTTTTATTCTCATGTTGATTTTATGTATTTATTATACATGTCATTTCTTTTTTTAAATTTATTTTTAATTGGAGGTATACATGTCACTTCTGATTGGTTACTCTGGTGATTATAATAAGCATCCTAACTGATCACAATTTACTACCAATTAATACTTAATTTTAGTAAAATATAGAAACTTTGCCCTAATTGTAGCTCTATTTCCTCTATCCCTTTTTGTACTATAACTATTATATATGTTATATAATATTTGTACACCCAGTAAAACAGCATTATAATCATTGCTGTATGTAATATCTTCAAAAGAAGCTAGGTGAAAATAAGCAACATATATTTATAGAGTATACCATATTTACCATTTCTAGTGCTGTTTATTTCTTTGTATAATTCCAGTTATCATCTGGTGGTCATTCCTTTTTCTAAAGAACTATATTATTACTTGTAAAATCTGTAGGCAACAAATTCTCTCAGATTTCATTGATATGGGAATATCTTTATTTTGACTTAATTTTACAGGATAATTTTTGTGGATATAGAATATTGGTTAACATTTTTTTTTTTATTTCAGCACTTTGAGCATCTCATTCCATTGCCTTCTGAACCTCATTATTTTATTTTTTTTATTTTTTTTTGAACCTCATTATTTTAAATGACAAGCCAGTCATCAATTATAACCTGTATATATAATGCATTGTTTTTTCTTTTGCTGCTTTTAAAATTCTTTCTTGATCTCAGCATTTTCATCATGAGGAGCCTAGGTGGTGGTGGAGGTACTGTTTAATCATAAGTCATGTCTGAGTCTTTTGTGACCCCATGGACTGTAGCCGGCCAGGCTCCTCTGTCCATGGAATTTTCCAGTCAAGAATACTGAATTGAGTTGCATTTTCTTCTCCAGGGGATCTTCCCAACCCAGGGATGGAACTCAAATCTCCTGTATAGGCAGGCAGATTATTTACCACTGAGCTACTAGGGAAGCCTGAGCCTAGCTGTAAATCTCCTTTATCCTATTTATAATTTGTTGAAATCCTTGACTATAAAGATTAATTTTTTCATCCAATTTGATACATGAAGTGAAAGTCACTCAGTCATGTCCAACTCTTTGCAACCCCATGGACTACACAGTCCATGGAATTCTCCAGGCCAGAATACTGGAGTGGGTAGCCTTCCCTTCTCCAGGGGATCTTCCCAACCCAGGAATCGAACCAGTGTCTCCTGCATTGCAGGCAGATTCTTTATCAACTGAGCTCTCAGGGAAGCCCAGTAATTTGATACATTTTAAGCTATTTTTTTCTTCAAATAACTTTTCTATCCAGTCTCCCTCTTTTATTTCTGACATCCCTGTTTCACATGTATTGATATACTTGTCTCAAGGGCTCTGCGACTCTGTACATTTTTGGTCAATATTTTTTTCCTTCTGTACTACTTCTGTTAAACTTTATTCATCTATCTTCAAGTTTCCTAATTTTTTAACATTTGCTTTTATTTATTTATTTGGCTGTGCCCAGTCCCAGCTGGAGCACACAGGATCTTCAATCTTCATTGCAGCATGAGGGATCTTTAGTTGTGGTATGCGCTCCTACTTTCAGCATGAGGATTCTTGGTCGCAGCATACAGACTCTCAGCCATGGCAGGTGGGATGTAGCTCCCAGACCAGGGATTGAATCAGGGCCCCCGGCACTGGAAGCACAGATTCCCAGCCACTGGACCACCAGAGAAGTCTCCTACTAATTCTTTTTTAATGCAGTCTCAGAGCTGCTTCTCCCTAGATCTGCATAACTTAGCAGCAGGCCAATGATTGGACACAGTTTATGCACAAACTTCTCAAAGCCAGTAAAGTTTTCATCCTCCACAGAAGGACCTATGTATGTATGGGAGAATACTAAAAACTCAGGCTATTTTTATATCTGCCTCAGCATTTGCTTTTCTTGAGGATATTCTTGTGTCTTGTAAGTGCTTGCCCATAGCTTCATGATTGGCCAGGACTTTGTGAATTGCTTAGTCCCTTTTAGCCTCTGCTGCCCCTTTATGAAGACTTAGCCAGAAATATGCTTACTGCTACAGCCCTAAGATCTTTCTCCTCACTGGAGCAACCAAAAATATCTCTGGATATGACAGTTTCCCACAACTCCAAATTCAATAAACCCCTTTCAACATTGGCGATACAGTTACTGATCGACAGTCTTCTCTTCTTTGGTAGACCCTTCGTATCAACCAAGCCATGGGGGTGAGATGTGATTATTATTAAGCAAGAGGACCATAGACTCCCATCATTCTTATCCAAAGTTCAACAGTTTTTAAAACATAACTGATTATCAGATTAACATAGGCTGCTGGTCAATTTCTAGAGTGCTAAAGTGGTTATTTTACTCAATTTTGGGTAGCATTATTGTTGTTCCTTGGGGAGGGAATTTGCTGAACTCCTGATTCAGCAATAGTTTGAAGTGCCACCCCTCAGGGTAATTTTACATTGATTCCCAACCACATGAGAATAATTAAAAGGGAAAAGTAGAGACTCATTTCACTTATAAAAATAGCTTCAAATTTTCTAAATATTAACAATGCAAATTCAACAGTGTACTAAAAATGCAATGTGATTAGTATGATTTACTCTGAGAAAATAATGATTTAGCATCAGTGTGGTTATCCAGAAATGTATTATATTAATTGATTGAAAGAGAAAAATTGTAAAATTATTTCAATAGTTGCCAAGAAGGCATGTGATAATGAGTAAAACATATTGAGAAGAATAAAAACAGAAAGGAACTTCTAAACTTATTAAAGTTTACAGAAAAAAAAAACCTATAGTAAACATTATATATAATGGAGAAACTTTATAGATATATAGCATTTAAGATGGGCCGAGAAAGGGCTATCTTAAGGACTTCCCTGGTGCTCAGACAGTAAAAGCGTCTGCCTACAAGTGGGAGACCCAGGTTCGATCCCTGTATCGGGAAGATCCTCTGGAGAAGGAAATGGCAACCCACTTCAGTATTCTTGTCTGGAAAATCCCATGAACGGAGGACCCTGGCAGGCTACAGTCCATGGGGTTGCAAAGAGTCAGACACGACTGAGCAACTTCACAACAAGAAAGGGCAGTTTGAAGTTCATTATCATTGCTACTGTTGAACTACTGTATGAACTCTAGATTATTGCCAATGATGAAAGAAAAAGAAATAAAGTAACAAAATTGAAAAGTTACAGAACTTCTATTATTTACAGATGATGTGATCAACTTCCAAGAAAAATACAAGAGAATTAACATGTAAAAAATAATAATTAACAAGGTATCATAAAGGTTTTTAATATGAGATCAACTTATAGAAATCAATAGAATTTGTCTATGCCAACAATAATCAGGTATAAATAGCATAAATAACAAAAATACCACTCAAAAGAGCAGTAAAATTGCCAATTTTCTAAGTCTTAGCAAAAACATAAAAATACCTGTGGAGAATATTTTTTGGATCTCATAAAGTGAAGTTGCTCAGTCATGTCCGACTCTTTGCAACCCCATGGACTGTAGCCTACCAGGCTCCTCCGTCCATGGGATTCTCCAGGCAAGAATACTGGAGCGGGTTGCCATTTCCTTCTCCAGGGGATCTTCCCAATCCAGGGATCGAACCTGGGTCTCCCGCATTGCAGGCAGACACTTTAACCTCTGAGCCACCAGGGAAGCCACAAAAATTACATGAATTAATGATATGATATTCTATGCCTTTGGCGTAGGCAAGTTACTATTGTAAAAAGTCAATTTTATGCAAATTAATTTATAAATTCTCTGTAGCCTGAACTATCTCAAGTTCCCAAACTCGTTTGATTTTTTAATAAACAGTAAATTTTTTTATTTCAAATATTCATGTGGAAAATGTATTTCCTGTGCATAGGTAAGTCAACTTTGAAAAAGTGAGAAAGAGGAATTGCATTATTAGTTATTAAAGAAATGAACTAATATGAACAAATAAGGAACTCTGAAACACATACATGTAACCCTACTTAATATACTAGAAAGCTGGCAACCGAAATCAATGAGAAATTCTGAATGAATGAAATGATCAATTAAAAAACAAAAGTTTCTACATAGACCAAAGATGTTATGCTTAGAAATTATGCAAGTTCAGAAAACTTGGGTGGTAGGAATGAAAATCATGAAAAGGAGTCAAATTGAAATATTAGTTGGAGGCAAAACCAACAAGTCTTGTTGATGGAATGGATATCAGAATTATAAGGTTAAAGAATGACAGATACACTAATGAAGAATAGATTGATGATGCAAGAGAGAGGATGTCTGTAGGAGAAACTTTCTTGAACAGGTAGAGCATCTTACTCTGAGAGTAAGAGGCAGGGTTAATTTTTGATGGGAGAAATCTAAACAGAGAGAGTAGATTGTTTTCTTTTATAGTGAGAAGAAAAATAACAACAATAAAAATGTATAGTTGCATTAATCTATTCACAGACATGTAAAAATCTAGAAGGAAATTACTTTAAGGCACACAGCCAAATATTAACTGCCTTCATTTATAAGTAAATCATTTCCTAGGTAGCAAAATATGTAACCATAAGAACGTTATTGAGAGGTCAAAATTATAATTCAGGCATAAAATGATAACAGAGAAGTATATTGTTTCGATATTCTAGAATTTTCTTAAAGCTCTTATTTTAAAATTCAGCAAATAATGTCTGTGTATGAAAACATATCACTAGTAATGTTTTAAAACAGTAGCATTAAAAATGATATGTGTGTGTGTGTGTGTGTGTGTGTGTGTGTGTGTGGTGTATTTGGGGGATTTTTGTCACTTACTTGTATTTTGAATTTTTTAAAGCACCATTGATATATATGCTTTTCATGAAGAAAAAAGAGGAGGAGGAGGAGAATGGATTTTACATTATAAGCCTCTCTCTAAATGTGACAACGAAAGGCAGATTTGAAAAATCAAGTAAACCTTTCTGACCCTCACAGATTTGGGGAGCATAAAAGCAGCCCCCTTTTCCTCAGAGTTTGTAGTTATTGATCAGTTGCATGGTGACTGTGTCATTGTTGTAAAAGTGAGACTGTTTGAACCCAGGCAAAGACTTTGGTTGACCAGGTCTATTGTGGAAGCTGAGGTGCTCAGACAGTCCTGAGTAACACTGACAAGGAAGATGTTAGCTTGGTTAGACCAGGGATATTAAGGTAATTTGGGTGTGCCTTCCTTGACTGATCATTTTGGTTATGTGTCAGAGGCAGGAGAGGAGGAAGAGAAAGAAGATATTGGAGAAGAAGCTACATAGGAGACCTGGAATAATATGACTAGTTGTCAGAACACCTTGTGATAGCTCCAGCTTCATCAATACCTTATTGTGAGATGTTGTAGGCCAGCCAGAGACTTTGCCCAATCAGGGCTTAGAATTTTTATTTTTTTATACAAATAAAAATTTTTGTATCATGGAAAAATTATGTATAAAGGGAAGTGGTTGTGTGTTGGGTTGCATCTGTATAGTTTTTTCATTTTATTTAATTTTTTAAAAATTTTACCACAGAACAGTTTTCTCCAACAAATATTAGCCTGAATTCCAATTTGCAAAATAGATATAAACAAGCCAGTCTACTTGAATTAGAGGAAATCTCCAAGTATTAGAAAATATGTTCAGAGGAAAAGAGAAAGGAAATGAGTCACATGCCTGCTAACACATGTTAAACACTGTAGCTGACCTTTTAAATTTAGATTCTCATTTGACCCATGTTCCATATCAAAAGCGAATAAACTGAGACCCAGAGATACATAAATTGTCCAAATTCTGAGACTTGAACTTAGTTCTATAGTCCCATGAAGGCCTTGTTGGAACCAAGACAGGATAGTAGGAATGAGAAATGACCATGCAAGGCAGTCACCACACTGGTTTACTCTTACATCTGTTAGTGCCCAGAATGTTTTCAGAGAGTTGGGTCATGGGTTGGGCCTATGGACAAGCGGTACCACATATTTAGCCCACCCCTGGACTAAGCCCTGTTCCCTCCCTTCTAAGTAGCTGGCTTTACAACAGGTGATGACCTAGTAATAAGGAAATAAACAGATCTGAATAGAGTTGAATGTGATCTCCAAAGCAAGTAAGACAAGTTGACTCAAAACAGTCTCACCTTTCCTGGGGCAGTAGCCCTGGAGGCTCTTGTTAAAAGCCTGTACCTTTTCTGGGATTTTGCTTCTTTTTCCCTGGAAGATAGCAAAGAATAGAATAGCTCAGACATGCTTGCCCAATTTTTAGGACTAACATCATACATGGTAAACTGAATTTAGGCTGTTCTCAGCCCAGTCTAGCTTGTCAGAAATGGAAGTATGTCCAGAATTGACCACAGATACCACAGACTTCTCCTGAGTACTGAAATACATCCATCCTAAATGTATTCCTATTGAAGGCAACAATCTCTATTGTTAACTGCACAGCACACTGCTGCTGCTGCTGCTGCCAAGTCTCTTCAGTCGTGTCCGACTCTGTGCAACCCCACAGACGGCAGCCCACCAGGCTCCTCTGTCCATGGGATTCTCCAGGCAAGAACACTGGAGTGGGTTGCCATTTCCTTCTCCAATGCAGGAAAGTGAAAAGTGAAAGTGAAGTCACTCAGTCGTGTCTGACTCTTAGCGACCCCATGGACTGGAGCCTACCAGGCTCCTCCGTCCATGGGATTTTCCAGGCAAGAGTACTGGAGTGGGGTGCCACTGCCTTCTCTGGCACAACACACTACCCACCATAAATATTGCCAACATCCAGATGGTCACCAGCTCTAAAAGCCATTTGTACTATTTTCAGAAGGCTCTCTTTGAAAGGCTGTATTCACATCAACCCCAAATCTGCTTGCCTGTCTTGGTCTTAGGCTCCAGCCTCTTAAGGACCCACAGAGCACACTGAGCAATTTAAAGAAAACCTTAATGCCTCATGCAGTCTCCTTCTTTCCAGGTTTCCAAGTTTATCTCAATGTAATTTACATAAGTAACATAATAATTGACTGAGTGACTTCAAAGTGATAAATAACTTGCCTTGCATATTTAAAGGCATTGTATTTTTGTTTTATTTTTCAATAAATTAATTTTACTCATAGTTTCAGTCTCCTATCTAAACATCTTATGTTAACAAGTAGAAAACTCTTTAGTAAGTAATATACCTACTGGTTTACAGTCAGCTTTCAAAAGACTAAGGATTCTTCAGCTTGCCCTGGGAGTCTCCCCTCCCTAAATTTTGCCCTGCCTTCCTTCATCTTCCAAAATGTCTTCATTAGAAGCATATGTGATCAGAGCTTTGTTATCCCAATATTAATAAGTATGTCAGATAAAATCCCTTGACACATTACCAGTTATAATTATCTTCAATGGGTTAGCTTAGTGTTGTCTTGGTACCAGAGTTGAAGTTTTGACGGTCAGAAACTGAGAATGGATTCCCTGTTCAAAAGTAAATTAAGTTTCTTTGATTTGAGGGTTTTCCTTTTCCAACCCAAACTTTTTTTGGGTGTCACTGGAGAGAAGGAAATCAAGTTAGGAAGCATTGCAAAGGTGTCAGTAAACTTCCAGGATATTAATTCTGTGTTGCAGGCAGTTGGAAGCCACAATCGATTCTAGAGTCCTTTCATGCTAGCATAATCCTCGAGGTCTAAAGCCCTACTGGGAGCTCCCAGAGTCAGGCTATATCCTGCTTCTCCTGGTTGGCTATCACATCATTCTCAGGGATACAACAGTGTCAGGTCTTAACAGGCCCAAGAATCATTTTCTCCCAAGGTAAGAAAACTTAACTTGGAACCACATCCTCAAAAGACTATTAAGTACTACATAAGGTACTGATACTGAGTCCTCTGGGATATTTTGAAACACCATAAGTGCTTATTAAAATCTTTGTGGGTGGGTGGCATTTATCCAACTTTACTTGACAAAAGGTATCATCTGCTGAGCATTATTATTTACCAACTGAGATTCAGAAAAATATACGTGACAGAAAATAAAAATATATTGAGTTCACAGAATAGTGGTAATTCAAAACAATTGAAAGAAAGATAAACTTTACTCACAATATCATTTTGCACATAGCACATTTGTTGACAAACATTATTCCATCAGGACTTTGAAAAGGTTTTTTATCTTGGGAACAGAACAGTTTTCCATTTTTCATCAATACTCGATATTCACTGCATGTTTCCTTAGGAAAAATATGAAAAAAGTGTTTACAGAAACCTCATCACAGCAAGTTTTACCTTCTAAGAACAGTGTTATTTCATAACCACTACCCTCTTTGTATGGAAGACATTCACTCAACTTGATACAGATAATACAAATAAAAATAATGAATCTGGATTGCCAGTTGGAGATTGAAAATTCACCTAAAAGCATTCATCTAAAACCATTAGCAAAATGGAAAGAACAAGGGACTTGGAGTCAAAAAATCTGAGCCTATATGACAGGGTTCTCATTTATAAGTCCAATAGTCATGGCAAATGAAATTCTCAAAGGCCCACTTATAAGTATACATGCTTCATAAGTTTTGTGTGGATTAAATATCATAAGCATGTAAATCCCTCAAAGAGGGCCTGATACTTTGTAGATATTCAATAATTAGGTTCTCTACTTCACCTCTTCTTCCTGTTTAGTATAGCTGTTGTTGTTGCCACGCTTATTATTGGAATATGCTAAGCTCATACATACAAAAATGTCTAATGTCATAGTTCAATAATAATTGTCATTGAAAGGTATATGTAAAGGTTGCTGAGAAGGTTAGAAAGTGAAGGTGAAAGTGAAGTCGTGTCCAGCTCTTTGCGACCCCTTGGACTGCAGCCTACCAGGCTCCTTGTCCATGGGATTCTCCAGGCAAAAGTACTGGAGTCAGTTGCCATTTCCTTCTCCAGGAGATCTTCCTGACCCAGGGATCGAACCCAGGTCTCCCACATTGCAGGCAGACGCTTTAACCTCTGAGATACTCAATATATTTAATGAAGGCCGGGTATATGACACTCAATTTTTTTCTAGGAGCTTAGTATTAATGGTGCATTTGCACTACCTAGTAAAGCACTGATTTAAAATATTACATTGCCTATTAGTTTAGGAAATTCACTGGTCTATATTTTGTTTTGTTTTGACTTTGAAAAAAGGCTTCAATATCCTCATAACAGAAAACATAAGTAATTAAATCAAGCCTTTGATCCAATGCTGACAAATGCACCTCTTCCAAAGGATTGATTATAGAATTCTAATCAACCTCCTTTATCTTTATAGTAATCATTCAGTCAGTCAACAAACACTATGAGGATACTATACTCTTCTAGGTGCCATGGATATAGCAATAAATAAGGCAGAAGCATCCTTGGCCTAAATGGTGTTTACCATCTAATGGACAATGATGTACCTAACCCAGCATCCTATACTTGGGAGGCAGGTGATAGCACTTGCAGAATGAAGAATGATTAATGATGAAGAAGAATACATAATTTCAGAGACCAGCCCTGGGAAACTTTGCTAAGGGTAACCTACTAAGACATCTCTAAGATTATGATCACCAACCAGTGATTTTATCTGAGTAGCACAATAACAATTTATGGCAGCAGACTGACAACTAGGTCTTTTGAGATCCATGTCTGGTCTCTGATTCTGTAGTATTTTATGCTGATGTTGCAAGTTACTGCTTAACTGGCTGGATATAACTGAACCTATAAAGTCCAAATAAAATTCTTGTCATGGAATGAGAGAAGAGCCTGGTGTCTTTGTAATAAATATATATTTCTTGTGAGGCAGGTCTTAAAGAACATACTAGAAACAAAAATTCATGAAGAATGAAGCTTTAAATAGTTTCTATTGGTCAACTCTAAAAGAACATTGTCAACGAAAATAATTCCTGACTTGGATTTCTCCAATATCACAATTAGATAAATTCCTAAATCCGAGAAAGACCCTCTTCTCTTATTTTTTTTCCCACACAAATGGACAACAGAGTCCCAAAAAATAGGTTTAGAAATTTGTTCACAGTTTGTAATCAGTAAAGATGGAATTCAGTGCTATTTTTCTGAGTTATGAGGTTATCCAGTATATTCTCTTGGGCAAGAGGAAAAGTCCATAAAAATTGAAAGAAACAGTTGCATTTTTCTTTGGGAAAAGTGAAATAGCTTCCCAAAGACCATAATAGAGAAGGTTGAAACAGGAACAGGTCTGGACCATCAGGGGTTCTGAGGTGGGGAGATGACTTCCCTGCAACTGTTTACTCATGATGTAATTTCCAGTCTTTGGCTCAATTTTGTTTGTTGCTCTCCGTGTTTTCTCCACTTATTTCAGAAAAACTGGAGCCCTGTAGGGCCAAGCTCTTTCTGTTTTCTTTCACTGGCTGTGATATCCGTCTCATTGTCTTCCATTGTTCCTCCCCAGGCATCCAAATAAACCCCAGGAGCTGGTATCACCCCTGCTCTATGTTAAAGCACCAACACGGTTGATGTGGCTTCGTAATTACCCTTCTGGGATGACAAATGTAAGCATTTAGTAAGGATCCTTGTAGATCACTCTGGTGCTTTTCTGTGCTGCTCTGGCACATGTTTGTAACATTCAACATGTTTTATGGTACTAGAAAGACCTCGAGCTACCAAACTCGGAAAATAAAAAAATCCAGCATTGTAAGGAAGACCAAATCAATAGTTTTCATTTCTGACAAAATATTCAGACTATGATCTGAATTATTTCCAGATAAATAATCACTTTTCATATTCTTTTTGCTTTTGTCAACATAAGAGGAGGCTAAATTTCTGTTTTTAAAATGCTTTTCAGTGAAATAAGAATTTAACAGTATGAGAAATATCAGTGCAAAATTTGAAGTATGCACTAGAAACTACCACCCATTATCATAGACTCTGAAAAAATAAACATATTTCTTCATGCACAGAGAGATTTACACAATACGCTTTTTTTTGAGTATAAAATATCCAAACAAGCGTGCTCTTTGATTATCAAAAATCCAGTCTTTTTTCCTACCCTATCATCCCACTCTACTTATGCAACGGAAGTTTCTGAACTTCTTTAATCAGCAAACTTCAATGAAATAACAGAGACTATAATGGAATTCTCTAGAATATTCCTGTAACAAGTTTCTTTAAAAAAAAGTTAACAATAAAATACAGCAAGAGTATTTTAATCATGTTTATGAGTTTTGGTGTAGAAAACAATCTTTGTATTATTTTATTCTTCAAGTGTTCATGATCTTTGAGAGACGTAAATATCTGCTTCATAACCAGAAATATTTTAAATCTGAAATAATGGCGCAGTTGTGCATGCATGTGTGTGTGTGTGTGTGTGTATAATTGGCTCTCTCAATGTGGCTTTCAAATATATTAAAAAAATATTATTTCTATAGAAATTAAACACAGGTGCTTCTGCTCAGTCTGCTGTGAGTTGCAAGTATCTTCATGATTCACTCCCTCTGCATCTTATGCTATCCTTATTCTAAGGCTATCTTCTCAGAGGAAACTTAGTTGACTATTGAGAAGAACTGATACCATTTCCATCCACAGAAATTCCTATCTTCTATCCTTCTAGCACTAATCATTATTTAATGTACTGTATATTTTGCTAAGTTACTTACTACCTTGTCTGTTTTCTTCCCTTACAAGGTAAACTCCATGATGGCAGGATTCTTTTTTTGTTTTTATATTCCTGGCACCTCAAACAGGATCTGACATACAAAAGATGCTCAGTAAATATGTACTGAATGAACTATATACACTGAAAATATACAAGATATAGACAATTCCTTTTTGCATAGTGATCATAAGAAAACTTATTTCAGCTTCCTGTGTGCGTCATGACTTTTTCAGCTGTTAAGCTGAACAAGAGTAATTCACTAATGTGTTTGTTTGTGGAATTGTAAAGCATTCCTTTAGTGTGATAGACAACCTCTTGCCAACCTCTGTTATCATTAATGCATTGACGTGTGTGTGTGTGTGATTTATGCCTTGATTCATAAAGACCTGTTTCTGTGTTTTTAACAAAGCTATTAGTGCCCATCAGTATAATATGTCTGTATTATTAATATGAAGGTGTTGGTCACAGAACATTTTTCTTCAGGGATCTTGGAATGAATTCAATGAACAGAAAAAGCAGGACTAACCTGATTTACATCTTCACTGGCAGCATCTGGGACAAAATTACAGAAACCAAAGTTAAGGGAATGTACAACATTTAATAAGTAAAATGAACAATTCACTGAGTGTAGTGTCTTGCTTATTTTAACAACAATATATTTTAAAACCACAAATTGATTTGAACACATTAAAATGCACCATGGCAAGTAAAGTGAGGGCATAGCACCAGCAGTATATACAATAACAAAGACCTCTCATTCATAAAGTGCCAATTTCTTCAAAAAATAATATTCATATACTTTCTGACCCCCTCAAAATATCTAACTTCTTAAAAAATCCTTTCAGAACAAAGTATTGTAGGCTTCTTTTAAAATTATAACACACATATCCAATATATCAATCACAGTTTTAAGGAATAGTGTAGCATAAAGTTTATATCCTATGTACATAAAATTAAATTTTCTGGATTCTGGTAATACTGTCTCCTCGTCACAGCCACAAAATTTAGAGATCTGGTAAATATTATGCCTTGATTCATAAACACCTGTTTCTGTGTTTTTAACAAAGCTATTAGTTCCCATCAGTATAATATGTCTGTATTATTAATATGAAGGTATTGGTCACAGAACATTAAAATTAAAATTACAGACTAATACGCTCTCTCATTAACAGACTATTTTTGGTACCAAGACACTCATTTTAGGAAAGTGGGTATCATTTGTGTATAATAGTCTCCTCACTCTCCATCTCTGAAGTTTCCTTTTAAAATACATAAACACTTCACAGCAAGTGAAGTCTAGGTAATCTGTGTTCCCTTCAAATTCAGATAGCAAAAGCAAAAACCTATCATCTCCTGGCACCCAAAGAAGAAAGACCCTTACCATGTAGAAGAAATACTTTCAATTCATTTAGGATTTGAAAACACAAAAATAAAATTTGCTAGAAAGCATGCTGGTTTAAAACCAGATGATTGAATTTGATTTTTTAATGTTTATATATAAGTAGAGTATTAAAGTATACATATTAAGTACATCTAAGTTTTAAATATCTGTTGTCTACATAACTCATATAATTATGTTTCATGCATTTAATATTCTAAATATGTATAATATATATATAATTCATATCACTATGAACTTATATGTTTGGTGAGGGGAATATGGAGAAGACTCTATTAGCTTTTCAGAATTAATGTTGAATTAATGGAAGAATTTCTGATGGATAAAAATTCAGATTATCTCACACTACATGTCCTTTTTAAAGATACCCTATTTATAAAGTTGCATATGTAATTCTTCAAAACTCTATGTCTGGCAAGATAGTTCAGGGTTTTGTATACACATGCATGTGCGCACGCGCGCGCACACACACACACACACACACACACACACACACACACACACACACACACTGAGGAGGGAGGAAGGGAGAGAAGTCTCTGCCTAGAGCTTTGGAATGTGTGGCAAGAGGCTTAGATTATAGGCAAATTGCTCACCTTGTATGAGACAAACAGCCAGGGTCAGAAGCATTGGCACTGTGGTTATCTTCATGTTGATGATGATGTAAGTTGGTTACCAGTCTGCTTCTTGCATTGCTCACCAGCTGGTGCTCTAAGACTGAAGCCGTGGAGATGCAGCTCACTTTTATAATATAACTGTGGGTAACACCCACAACAGCCAACACTGCAAAACCAGTTGTTCAAGGTCATGCTAAACTTAATATACCACATCAATTTAGTTTCCATCTTTTAGGATCCTGTCAAGGTGGCAGATTTGCACAAAAGCTATTTCTAAAGTAGTTCTAATGTGTTTTCAAGATACCTGCCCTAGAAGGCAAGAGATTATGTCCAAAACTCAAAGTTTAACACTCCAGAGTCCAATATGAGAACTGAATTTCTCACCAACCCTAGACACATTTCCTCATACACAAACGTGTTTCTAATTCAGCTCCCTTCATAAGTGAGAAGGGAGGGGAAAATAAGGCAGATGGGTTGTCCTACAAGTCAGGTAAAGATTTAAAGACATCTGGAGAAAGCTGCTGCTAGCAAGAGCACCCAGGGTTCCTTTTGCTTCCATCTGCATCTGTCCTAGAGTGTTTCAGTTCAGTGTCACAGACTCATATATGTTATAAAATGACCCTAAGGGATAACTATCAAAATTCAAACACTGAAGACTTGGGGAAACAGAAACTAACAGAAAAAGCTATGAGTTTCCCAAAAGCGCACCATTGAGATGGAAGAGAAGACCACAATTTCAACATTTTTTCAACTCCATACGCTTTCACCCACTATACATTAGTAAAGGCAGAAAGATGTGAAATTGAAACTTGTGCATAGCTACTCACATTCTCCACCAAAAAAACAAACAAACAAAAAAAAAAACCTTGCACACAGCTACTTTTAAAGTTTTTCAATCTGAAAGACATTTTAAATGTGCAAGCTTTTTCTGTAGCTAGCCAAACATCATAATCATAAACATTAGAGATGCACGATTTAACTTTCCACAGTCCATCACTTTGCAAATTACTGTTTGGAAATTTTCACTTAAATCAGTTTTAGATTAAGTTTACTCCTGTAATACTTCATTATTTAGTTTCCCAAGAAGTAAAGAAGAAACAAAATATCTAAAAGTATAGATAACTTTTCCAGAGGAAGTATCTTCTCCTTAGTTCCTTCTTCCATTCTATAAGCAATGCCTTTTGTCTACTGGTTTATTTTACTCCATTCAATAAAGCACCTGGAGAATTACGCAAAGGTGACTGAAATCAAAGCCAAATGGTTGGATTCTGGTATTCTATACATTTCCAAATCTATAGAAAGGAAATTTTGGATTCAATGGGATCAAAGCCCTTTTAAAGATTGTTTCAGAAAACTGATCTAAGGCTAGCCAATGCTGAGGTCATGTCAATATTCTGAATATACCATCAAAGCCATTGTGTTTCCTTTTCTTTCTTTCATGAAATAATTTCTTTCCTATAAAATATAATCATTGGTCTCAAGGCCTGTGCTGTATTTCTGTATTTCTTTCCAACAGTTTAGTAAAATTAGTAACCATAGAAAGCAAGTTCAGATTGGATTACTATTACAGATTAGAAAATTGATATCTGTCATAGCTTAATGGAAAGAGAATGGGACAGGGAATCAGAAAATTTTTCTATTTCTGTCTTTGCAACTATACAGTGTAATGGAAATGAACATGGTTTTGGCTCATGGTAAACCTGGGTTCAAATCTTGATCATAAGTTACCAGCCATGTTGCCTTGGGCAAATCACTTATTTTCTTTCAGCCTGTTTCCAAATATGTAAAGCAGGGATAGTAAAACTATACTGTATAATTGTTATAAGAGTTAGAGGTAAATCATATGTGTGTGTGTGTGTGTGTGAGTGTATGTAATGTTCAGGAAAATTCCAAGTACATGTGATAAGCTTTATAGTTGATAGCTGGTCTTGCATTTTCATCTCATTATAATAATGTGGCTTCCTAGGTAATTTCTAAGACTCCAAGAAAAGTCAACATCTCTTAGACGTGGTCCACAATGACAGATTTAAGTTTGCTCAGCATAGAAATAACAATCCCAAAACATTCTGAAGTAAAATCAAAAAGTCAAGATACAAGCTCTCTTTTTCATCCTATCATTGTGTTCTAAACCATGATACCTAAAACAAATCAAAGTATTAGCCATTTAAATTTGCTGAAGCTGTTGCTAGATTTTGGTCATCATTGATTCCTGTAAAAGTCATCTTCTGTATAATGACATGCCAATACTAATTTTTTAATCTTCCATTTATTCTGGTAGAACATATGAAATGTGTCCTAACCATACACTCTTACTGATGGTGTGTGCGTGGGTGTGCGGTCAGTCATGTCCAACTCTCTGCAACCCCATGCACTGTAGCTTTTCAGGCTCCTCTGTCCATGGGATTTCCAGAATACTGGAGTGGGTTGCCATTTCCTTCTCCAGGGCATCTTCCTGACCCAGGGATTGAACCCATGTCTACTGCACTGGCAGGCAGATCCTTTACCACTGAGCCACCAGGGAAGCCCATTATTGATAGTATGAAAGTTTAATGCCTAAAATTGAATTGGTGACTATGTAATATGCAATGATGAAAATCAAATCTAGCCCAAATGGACAGTCTTCCCAGGAGTGGAAGTGGTGAGAGGGTGTAACAAAGAACTGAAAGATGATTGTGTCTCTAAAGTATCCCAGCTATGAGGAAGGATTGAAGGAGTTAGTTCCCTTCTTACTGGAGAAGAGTTCCTCACGGACACCCAGAACCTTATGAAACGATGCATAAGAGGATTGAAACTCATAACCTCTTCCAGGAGAATAAAATCACCAAGAGAAGATTCAGCGAGCACTGCAATACCAGAAGCACGTGTCAGCTGGCTCTTGTCATCAGAGCTACTTCTCCACTTCATTTTAGACATGTAAATCCAGAGGTGATTGATCACATACTCTGTTAATCACGTCTTACTTCGAAAACCATAGACTTGAAATTCAAATGAAAGGAACCAAGGTTTTAGAGAGCTGGATTAATAGAGTACTTTTGTATTAGGTTATCAGAATACTTTCCTTAAATTCTAAATGTTTTTCCCAGCTCTTTTAGTTTTTCATCAAATATGCACAACCCTTTTCCTTCCCATTAAAAAGGAATGGAGTTAGGTTGCAAAAAGTATAGACTTTACAATTCAACACAGGTATCAAGTGGCCCAGAATCTGAATCCGCATCAAGGATATTGACACGGGGAAGAGACAAGAAAACTATGAAGGAAACAAGACTTTGCAGATCAGCAGTATTACTAAAGACAAAGGTTACTTCTAAAATCCAAAGTTAGCAGATCACTGTTCAGATGGTCTCTTTTTCTATGCTGAGATTTCCTTGATGATCACAACAGTTTAATAACTATAGTCCCTTACAGTTAAACCACCTTCTGCATCTTTCCAAACAATCTGTCTTCCATGAGCTGTCTTGACTTGTTTATTCAATGCTGTGAGGCAGCAGAGCAGGTATCATTATCCTTTCCTTACCTGCCAGAAATGGTGCCATTCATAAACCTCAGAGTAGGAACTAGCCTCAATGGTAGTCCCAGCCTTGCCACTTTCTTATTTTTTACACCCTTCATTGGCAGCACATAGATTTTCAGGCAGTTCAAGAGAATCTGGATGTTATTGTGCTTTAAACTAGGTACAACATTCTATTGCTAAAGTGGTCCTTTCTATTTATTGCCTGCTGTCGCACATTCATAGATACACACAACCATAAACCCATGATGATAAAAAGAAGCATGCTGTGACCATGATTGACAAAGTATATAACCTAATAGTTCTTAGGAGATGAATTAATTTTTTATTTTCTTAATTTTTTGTTTCCTTTCCTAAGATTCTCATGTTTTTCCTGACTAACAAGTCTGAATTCTCCTTTTTTGAAGACACTAACTGGAAAACAGCCTTTACCCCCCTTCTTTTTTTGAAAGTCCTATTAACAGGTATTGAAACCAATTGTGTTTTTTTTCCGGGGCTCTGAAGAGCTCTGTTACCACAGTCCTTTATGCTTCAGCGCAGAGAAGAATTCAGTGTGAGCAAAGTGATAGATTAAGAAGTGATTTTTTTAGAATAGGATTCTTCTGAAGTTTACAAGTGGGCAAGTGAGAAATGCCATGTTCTGAGAACTTATGGAACTACAGTTTTACAATCAAAGGAAAAGTGGGGAGAGAGAGAAGACCTTCTTTGTCTTTCTTAAGTAAATGTCACGCTTCCATCATTAGCTCCTCCTCCAGGTTGAGCAAGGGAGTTTTCTTGTCCCTACATGGTCAAGCTAGGTGCACAAATTATTATTTTTTATGTGTGCAGAGACCATGTCCTGGAGATCATTAACTTACTGAGCTCACTGGGCAGGATGGGAATCTCATGTCACCACTGTTTTATTGTTTTGGGGTCTGTCTCGTGCATCTTGCATGGTTTATTGCTAAGTAAATCTGCTTTCTTGGGTTATCCATTAACTTATAGGGGGCTCCCATATTTTTTTCTACTTACAATATCTTATAATGAATAATGAAATCACCCAGTCATGTCCGACTTCTTGAGACCCCATGGACTGTAGTCTACCAGGCTCCTCTGTCCATGGGATTTTCCAGGCAAGGGTACTAGAGTGGGATGCCATTTCCTTCTCCAGGGGTTCTTACTAACCCAGGTATTGAACCTGGGTCTCCCACATTGCAGGCAGGTGCTTTACTATCTGAGTCTCTAGGGAAGCCTACAATCCCTTAGTGGGATTATCTATTTAATCACCTCTTTGTATCTTACTCCCTCTATGAGAATTTCTTTTTGTCTGTCTAGAAAGGCTAAGAGACTATAGAGATAAGCATATCATTTTATCTAAGAACAAGATGAGATGGGTGCTGTTTGATCACTAAGCATACAGACCTTACTATTTATAGATATAATTGTTGTTTTTGTTAGATTAGGATTAAGAAAACAGAATGATTCAATACCTAATGTTTGACCGTATTAAGTTTCATGTATTGGTGTAATATTTGGTTCTTAAATACAATATTCAGCTTCTCCTACAGTTGATACTACAGAGACCCCTGTTCCATGACACTATACTATCCATTACCTGGGAATTCTGTATGTTCTGAAGTCTCCTAGGATTTATTCTGACTGTAGAAAACAGGTTTCTGAAGCCAAAGTCCTTTGGGGGAAAATTACAATGACTTAATTCTGAAGTAGCTAGTATACTGAATTTAGGTAAAAGAGTAATGCATATTTTATACTGAAATATTTTATGTGCATACTTACAATGAGAAAATTGTCAAATTTGTAGGTAAAATTAGGAAAATATATTTCAGTTCAGTTCAGTCACTCAGTCATGTCCAACTGTTTGCAACCCCATGAATCACAGCACGCCAGGCCTCCCCGTCCATCACCAACTCCTGGAGTTCACCCAAACTCATGTCCATCGAGTTGGTGATGCCATCCAGCCATCTCATCCTCTGTCGTCCCCTTCTCCTCCTGCCCCCAGTCCCTCCCAGCATCAGGGCCTTTTCCAATGAGTCAACTCTTCTCATGAGGTGGCCAAAGTATTAGAGTTTCAGCTTCAGCATCAGTCCTTCCAATGAACACCCAGGACTGATCTCCTTTAGGATGGACTGGTTAGATCTCCTTGCAGTCCAAGGGACTCTCAAGAGTCTTCTCCAACACCACAGTTCAAAAGCATCAATTCTTCAGCACTCAGCTTTCTTTATTCAATTGTTTGCAAAGAAACAAAATTTGCTATCATTTATCGTGCATCATTTTATGTACCATAATGTACATCATTACATAAGGTACATACATAAAGTACATCATTAAGGTGTACTTACTGACAGGAACAATAATAAAGAGTAAATACCATTTTGTTCTGTTTTTACAGGATGAAAAATAGAGGTTTCAGTTCAGTTCAGTCACTCAGTTGTGTCCAACTCTTTGCAGCCCCATGAACTGCAGCATGCCAGGCCTCCCTGTCCATCACCAACTCCTGGAGTCCAGCCAAACCCATGTCCATTGAGTTGGTGATGCCAACCAACCATCTCATCCTCTGTTGTCCCCTGCCCTCAATCTTTCCCAGCATCAGGGTCTTTTTCAATGAGTCAGATCTTTGCATCAGGTGGCCCAAAAATTGGGGTTTCAGCTTCAGCATCAGTCCTTCCAGTGAACACCCAGGACTGATCTCCTTTAGGATGATGAACTGGTTGAATCTCCTTGCAGTCCAGGGGATTCTCAAGAGTCTTCTCCAACACCACAGTTCAAAAGCATCAATTCTTTGGTGCTCAGCTCTCTTTATAGTCTAACTCATGGTCATCCATGCTTGACCACTAGAAAAACCATAGCCTTGACTAGACGGACCTTTGTTGATGAAGTAATGTCTCTGCTTTTCAATATGCTATCTAGGTTGGTCATAACTTTCCTTCCAAGGAGTAAGTGTCTTTTAATTTCATGGCTGCAATCACCATCTACAGTGATTTTGGAGACCCAAAAAATAAAGTCAGACAGTTTCCACTGTTTCCCCATCTATCTGCCATGAAGTCCTGGGACCGGATGCCATGATCTTAGTTTTCTGAACGTTGAGCTTTAAGCCAACTTTTTCACTCTCCTCTTTCACTTTCATCAAGAGGTTCTTTAGTTCTTCTTCACTATCTGCCATAAGGGTGGTGTCATCTGCATATCTGAGGCTATTGATATTTCTCCCAGCAATCTTGATTCCAGCTTGTGCTTCCTCCAGCCCAGCATTTCTCATGATGTACTCTGCATATACGTTAAATAAAAGTGAAAGTGAAGTCATTCAGTCGTGTTCAACTCTTTGTGACCCCATGGACTATAGCCTACCAGGCTCTTCCATCCATGGGATTTTCCAGGCAAGAATACTGGAGTGGGTTGCCATTTCCTTCTCCAGATCTTCCTGACCCAGGGATTGAACCTGGGTCTCCCACATTGTAGGCAGACTCTTTACCATCTGAGCCACCAGGGAAGTCCAAATTAAATAAACAGGGTGATAATATACTGGCTTGACATACTCCTTTTCCTATTTGGAACAAGCCTGCTGTTCCATGTCCAGTTCTAACTGTTGCTTCCTAATCTGCATACAGGTTTCTCAAGAGGCAGGTCAGGTGGTCTGGTATTCCCATCTCTTTCAGAATATTCCACAGTTTATTGTGATCCACACAGTCAAAGGCTTTGGCATCGTCAATAAAGCAGAAATAGATGTTTTTCTGGAACTCTCTTGCTTTTTCGATGATCCGTCAGATGTTGGCAATTTAATCTCTGGTTCCTCTGCCTTTTCTAAAACCAGCTTGAACATCTGGAAGTTCATGGTTCACGTATTGCTGAAGCCTGGCTTGGAGAATTTCAAGGATAGTGAAGTATACTAGCATGTGAGATGAGTGCAATTGTGCAGTAGTTTGAGCATTCTTTGGCATCGCCATTCTTTGGGATTGGGATGAAAACTGACCTTTTCCAGGCCTGTGGCCACTGCTGAGTTTTCCAAAAAACTGCTGGCATATTGACTGCAGGACTTTCACAGTATCATCTTTCAGGATTTGAAATAACTCAACTGGAATTCCATCACCTCCACTAGCTTTGTTCATAGTGATGCTTTCTAAGGCCCATCTGACTTCACATTCCAGGATGTGAATGGCTCTAGGTGAGTGATCACACCATCGTGATTATCTGGGTCATGAAGATCTTTTTTTGTACAGTTCTTCTGTGTATTCTTGCCACCTCTTCTTAATATCTTCTGCTTCTGTTAGGTCCATACCATTTCTGTCCTTTATTGAGCCCATCTTTACATGAAATGTTGCCTTGGTATCTCCAATTTTCTTGAGATCTCTAATCTTTCCCATTCTATTGTTTTCCTCTATTTCTTTGCACTGATTGCTGAGGACGCCTTTCTTATCTCTCCTTTCTATTCTTTGGAACTCTGCATTCAAATGGGTATATCTTTCCTTTTTTCCTTTGCTTTTCACTTCCCTTCTTTTCACAGCTATTTGTAAGGCCTCCTCAGACAGCCATTTTACTTTTTGGCATTTCTTTTTCTGGGGGGATGATCTTGCTCCCTGTCTCCTATACAACGTCATGAACCTCCATCTATAGTTCATCAGGCACTCTGTCTATCAGATCTAGTCCCTTAAACCTATTTCTCTCTTCTTCTGTATAGTCATAAAGGATTTGATTTAGGTCATACCTGAATGGTCTAGTTCTTTTCTCCACTTTCTTCAATTTAATTTTTAATTTGGCAATAAGGAGTTCATGATTTGAGCCACAGTCAGCTCCCGGTCTTGTTTTTGCTGACTGTATAGAACTTATCCATCTTTGGCTGCAAAGAATATAATCAATCTGATTTCGGTGTCAACCATCTGGTGATGTGAGGTTTGGTGAGACTCTATTACTTTTCCAAAGTCATATAGGCTGTAAGCAGTGGTTGTTGAAAATGCTAACAGTCAGTACAAATAGAGGCAGTTAAATCCAGAGCCCAAACTCGAAACTACCACACACTGTAGTGACCATACTATCTACACCTATAACTAACTTATCTCAGACACTCCTTGCAATAGACTGAACCGTGTCCCTCCAAAATTCATATTTTTAAGTCTTAATCAACCCCTAGTATTTCAGAACATGACTGTATTTAAGAAAAAAAAATCCTTTCATAAGATGATCATGTTAAAAATGAGGTCATTAGGGTTGAGCCCTAACCCAACTGATTGGTGCCCTTATAAGAAGAAATTTGGACACAGACTTGGGGGATGCCTGTGCACAGGGACTTACCCCAGGCCACATGGTTTGTACGTGGTCAAGATGGAGCTCATGTCTAGGTTTTAAGACTTAAAATTTTGTTCTAAAAGCAGCAAGTTAAATAGTACCAACCATTGTGTCATATCACAATTCTGATTCATTAGACAGAAAAAAGGATTAATAAATTAGAGAATTGTCAAGTATGGGACTAAATTACCAAACTGTAGTTTTAAAAAGTTTTAAATGTAAGTCCAAAGTTAGGTGTTATGGTATTCCAATGGATTCCATAATATTGCCCACATGAATACAACACATAACCATTCAGTTCAGTTCAGTCGCTAAGTCGTGTCTGACTCTTTGTGACCCCATGAATTGCAGCACGCCAGGCCTCCCTGTCCATCACCAACTCCCAGAGTTCACTCAAACTCATGTACATCTTGTCAGTGATGCCATCCAGCCATCTCATCCTCTGTTGTCCCCTTCTCCTCCTGCCTCCAATACCTCCCAGCATCAGGGCCTTTTCCAATGAGTCAACTCTTCGCATGAGGTGGACAAAGTATTGGAGTTTCAGCTTTGGCATCAGTCCTTCCAAAGAACACCTAGGACTGATCTCCTTTAGAGTGGACTGGTTGGATCTCCTTGCAGTCTAACGGACTCTCAAGAGTCTTCTCCAACACCACAGTTCAAAAGCATCAATTCTTCAGCGCTCAGCCTTCTTCACAGTCCAACTCTCACATCCATACATGACCACTGTGGAAAAACCATAGCCTTGACTAGATGGACATTTGTTGGCAAAGTAATGTCTCTGCTTTTGAATATCCTATCTAGGTTGGTCATAACTTTCCTTCCAAGGAGTAAGTGTTTTCTAATTTCATGGCTGCAATCACCAACTGCAGTGATTTTGGAGCCCCCAAAATAGTCTGCCACTGTTTCCACTGTTTCCCCATCTATTTCCCATGAAGTAATGAGACCAGATGCCATGATCTTAGTTTTCTGAATGTTGAGCTTTATTTTAAGCCAACTTCTTCACTCTCCACTTTCACTTTCATCAAGAGGCTTTTTAGTTCCTCTTCACTTTCTGCCATAAGGGTGGTGTCATCTGCATATCTGAGGTTATTGATATTTCTCCCGGCAATCTTGATTCCAGCTTGTGCTTCTTCCAGCCCAGCTTTCTCATGATGTCCTCTGCATATAAGTTAAATAAGCAGGGTGACGATATACAGCCTTGATGTACTCCTTTTCCTATTTGGAACCAGTCTGTTGTTCCATGTCCAGTTCTAACTGTTGCTTCCTGACCTGCATACATATTTCTCAAGAGGCAGGTCAGGTGGTCTGGTATTCCCATCTCTTTAAGAATAAATGCCTACATTTATTTGATATCATTTGAGAGCCCAGTGTTATACTTGTGAATAAAAGATACGGTTTCTAATCTCTAAGAAAATATAGTCTAATTGAAAAAATAGAAATTAATCATACAAATCACTGTTCACCTGAATCTGTGAAAATCTTTTTAAAAGGGTGTCCATTGAGTCAAACTAGCATAAAATAAGATATCTGACCTCTAGAAGGGGGTTCCCTGATGATAATCTCAATTCTAAAAAATAAGCTGGAGTTAAAAAGGTATATAGACTTCATCCATATGAAAAATTCAGTAAATCAAAATGGATCATTCCTTGTAAAAAAATAAACTTATGGTTATTAGAGAGTAAGGGGCAAGGAGGTATAAATTGGGAGAATGAGATCGACCTAAACACACTACTACATATAAAATAGATAACTCATAAGGACCAACTGTATAGAATAGAGAACTCTACTCAATACTTTGTTATGGCCTATCTGGAAAAAGAATCTTAAAAACAAGTGGTTATATGTATATGTATAAATGATTCACTTGGCTGTACACTTAAAATTAACATAACATTGTAAATCAAGTATACTACAATATTTTTTTTGTTTTAAATAATGAATCACTCCTTAAATAATGAAGAAAGCCAACATTGTGCTTTAGTAAATTCTTTTATCTGAATTTTTAGCTTCCACTATATCACTAACAAACACTAAAAATGTTAGCTAACTAACAGTCTTTTGGGGGCAGGAGTTGAGTCTAAAAGTGAATGTAGAAATCACTTTGCATTTAGTGGGGTTTTGTTTCTTTTGAGTGACACCTCCTACATGATGTTAATGCATTGCATCACCAAGTCCTTACTATAAAACACCTCTATTTAAGAAAGTATTTTCCAGAAAGTAATTTTAATATTTCTGAGCAAGAAGTTGTATGTAGTGAACATTTATCTATATACACAGCCTTGGATTAGCCTACCGTATAAGATAAGATTATTTTTCTTTCACTTCTAGACAGAAAATACTACTTATGCTTCTGAGAAGTATTATAAAAGGGTATAGGAAATTATTTCAGAACTCTATGCACTTACTAGCATTAATAAAGGCATTTACATTATTGTACTTACAGAGCAATTTTGTATAAGATTTTATAATATAATAATAATATTTATAGAATAACACAGTACAATAAGGATGTTGCCAGGTGACTCAGTAGTAAAGAATCCACCTGCCAAGTAGGAAATGTAGGTTCAATGCCTGCATCAGCAAGTTCCCATGGAGGAAGAAATGGCAACCCACTCTGGTATTCTGGCCTGGGAAATCCCATGGACAGAGGAGCCTGGCATGCTACAGCCCATGGGCTCACAAAGAGTCAGACATGACTCAGAGAATAAATAATAACAACAATAGTACAATACCGATTTGTACATAACATGTATATATAGAAATATTTATATACTGTCTATATTTTATATACCTGATCCTCACATTAACTCTTTCAGATAAGCAGATAATGTCTTATTTCCACTCATAGTCAGTAAAACTGAAAATAAGCCCAGTTGAATGATTTCCCTCATGTCTATTAGCCATAAAAGGAATCACTGTCAGGAATTCAAGTCTCCTAATATCCATATATATATATATATATTCTGATATATATTTTTTTATACTCTCCCATGAGGTCTAAACACCAATTCAGTGAGATTAGGATAAGAAAGAAGAAAACATGAAAAGAGTACAAAAGAGAGGCAGGTATTCAGAAAGAAAATAAAGAGAAGGACACCAAGTACACTGAAAGAGAGAAATAATTCAATTTGAGCCAATCTTGGTGATGAAGGGCAAATATTAACATGTCAAATGCTTTCCAAATTACAATTTTTAAAGATTTTTTTGATGCGGACCATTTTGAAGGTCTTCATTGTTACAACATTGTTTCTGTTTTATGTTTCTGGGGTTTTTTTTTTGCCACTTGGCATGTGGGATCTTGGCTCTCTGACCAGGGATTGAACCTGCACCCCCTACATTGAAAGGTGAAGTCCTAAACCACTGGACCACCAGAGAAGTCCCACAAATTAAAACTTTTAATACATATTCTCATTTGGGCCTCAAGATCAACTTTTGAGCAGGCTGGACCTACATTATTGTTAACATTCTCATTTTAGCAAAACTTACAGATATAGTAACTTTCTCAAAGATACAAACAGTAAGTGCTGAAAGCTGGAGTTCAACAGAAGTTTGTTCAATCAAGATTCCATCGCCTTTTCCCTATGCCCTTAGCCTTTTCTAACACTGTGAAAGATGTTTCAAGGTACAGCTTTCATAATTTCATTAGAAAGGAAATGATGAGAAGGCAAATAAGAAAACTAAATACCTATTTTATTCTCTGAAAAGAGAAACAAAAAATTAATATGTATGCTAAGAGTTGCTAAGTCACTCAGTCATATCCGACTCTTTGGGACCCTATGGACGGTAGCTCACCAAGCTCTTTTGTTCATGGGATTCTCCAGGCAAGAATACTGGAATGGGTCGCCATTTCCTCTTCCAGGGAATCTTCCCAACCCACAGATCGAACCCGTGTCCCTTACGTCTCCTGCATTGGCATGCAGGTTCTTTACCACTAGCACCACCCGGGAAGCTCATGCTAAAGGATACACCAGGGGTTTTGTCTTTTATTTTGTTTTAATGATAAGATTTCTGTTTCTGGCCAAGATACAGGAACAAGGAAAGGAGGTTTCCTCCCCCTGAAATAATTTTTTTTAATTAGGATAAAAACTACATTAAACAATAGTTTTCTGATACTGGATATTAGATAATGCAGGTCATGATCCCTGGGAGTGAGAATAAAACCCCAGTTAGATCTACATTGCCACAGTTTACTGTCTATAGTTTCTAGGCTGTTGCATGGAGAAAACACAGATAGAGCACAACAATCTCCCTGAGGTGAGGATAGAAAGCTGAGAGTTGGGGAGACCAAGAGAACTAAAATTTACGTGGCATGGTACCAAGAGGAGAGAACTTCAAGGAGAGATTTGTAGCAAATTATCCACCTAGAGTCTTCAAATGAGTGATAATAAATAATTCTACATGAGAAAACTACTCAAGGCTGGGGGAAAAATTCACCCTAAGAAGTAGAGGGAATAATATTCGAGTTTAAACAGGAGAGGAGATGGCTTGTGTTCCCACCAATAAAATGGGGGAAAAAATATGTCATTCGGTTAGAAATCTGAGAAGGTATTTCTCTCGTAGGGGGACAAAATAATCCACAAAAGGCTGTTCTGCTTCTACCTAACAAAGCTTAAAAGCAAGGCTAGACGTTATCTAAGTATTTTCAAGTAACTTTACTATGTTCCAGAACCAACTTCAAGGACATTTAGAGGAAAGAAAAATATGCATCACCTAACAAAGTAAATAGAAAATGACTAGCATACAATCCAAAATTACCACAGACAGACCAAGAAACAGGAAATGGAATTCACGTTAAGAAGGAAAATTCAACCCAAAGAATTGGCTGGACTCATGATCCCAGCAAAGTAATAGGAACTGGAGATACACTTCTGCAGTACTGCAGAACTTACTACACTTCTGTAGTAAGTCAACAAATAAAAACAAACACATAAAATAGATGAAACAATGGTTTTAAAGATACTGAACAGCAGTCTCTTGAAATGGAGACAAGTGACCCATGATAAACAGATAGTAAACAAACAAGGTGAACCTTAAAATTGCCCCAGCTTACTGTCCTTAGAAAATTTACAGGTCACAGAGAACGGAGGAGAAACTCAGGTACAGCCATGCAGACCCTGTGTTAAGGAGACAGCTCAGACTCCAGGAAGGTGAAGTCAGTTGAAATTTATCAAAACAGAATATTGGAGATGAGAGAGCTGATCAGTGGAAACCCTAAAAATATGAATAACCCTAAGGATTCCACAGAATTCTGATCACCAAACACATATGAGTAACTACTCAAGATCAAAGAAAGGTCCATCTGAAATGATTAAAGACAACACTACCCTATGTTTATACAGGATCAGGACTAGTACCTGTTCCTATCAACCACACTGGAAAAATCTCAAAATTCATAAGGCAACTCAACCCTACTAGACAGAATACTCAAAAGGGCTGTGTCACAGTAGTAGGTGATAATTAGCTGTAGTGTGAATATTTCTCCCCTCTTACCTAACAAATGGTAATAGCAAGACCCAAAAGAATTCAGTTTTCAATGAACAGAACTGTATCTGAGAACAAAATTAAAAATTATCTACAGAAATAAAAAATCATTCTCTACTCAATAATATAAAACAATGTCTGGTATTCAATAAAAATTACCAAGCATGCTAAAGAAGCAAGAAAATAGTGAGGAGAAAAATCAATCAATTAAAACTAACTCAAAACTGTCACAGATGTTGTAATTATCAGACAAGGACAACAAAACAGTTATAACCATGCTCCATATTTTTGAAAATATAAAGAGACATGGAAGATACAAATTACAAAAAATAAAAATTGGACCTTGGAGTACAAAATTTAAAATATACTACATATGATTAATGGTAAATTGGATGTCATCAAAAAAAGATTAATTATATAAAGACATATGATATAAATGATGCAAAATAAAACCCAGAGGAAAAAGATGAGAACATCAGTAGTCTGTGGGACAACTAATATAAGAAGACTGATAGAAATTTAACTAGAGTTCTCAAAAGTTGGCCTGGGAAAGCAGAAAAAATATTTGAAGTAATAATGGCCCCAAATTTTCCACACTATAAACCAACAGGTCAAGAATCTTAATGAACTCTAAATATAAGAAATAGAAAGGACCCATATCAAGGCATATCATTAGCAAGTTGCTCAAAAACAGTGAGGAAGTCTTAATAGCAACTACAGGGCCAGAGGGTGGGTGTAGAAAGGCTGTTATATATAGAATAATAAAGACTAGGAGAATGACAGTTTTTCTCTTTGGAAATAGCACAAGTAAAAACACAGTGAAGCAACATCTTTAAAGATCTTTAAAGCATGAAAGAAAATACTATCAATCTAGAACTCTGTGCCCAATAAAAACATCTTTTAAAAATGATGGTGAAATAAAGACTTTTTCACATACATAAAAGTTGAAAGAATTCATCCCTTACTGCATACCTTTACTAAAAGAAATGTTAAAGGTAGATTTTCAGGCAAGAGAAAAATACATATCACATGAAAATATGGATCTATACAAAGGAAAGAATATCATTAGAAAGAGTAACTACATGGGGAAATATATAAGAATTTTTCTTATTATTTACAACTCTTTTAAAAACAACTGCTTTAATAATAAAAAACTAAAAATCTATACATGATAATAAATTAACAAAGGAGATGCAATGAAATCATAAAATACTTGATTTATTCAAAAGCAGAAAAAAGGATAAAGGTAGTAAGAAAACAGATGGGACCAATAGGAAGCATAAAGATGGCAGACTCAATAATCTATACTTAAATCTATATATTTTATTAAAAATATATATTAAATGTAAATATGTTTTATATAAAATTTCAAGGAAGATCAAACCAGTCAATCCTAAAGGAAATCAACTCTGAATATTCATGGGAAGGACTGTTGCTAAAGCTCCAATACTATGGCCACCTGATGCAAAGAGCCGACTCATTGGAAGAGACCCAGATGCTGGGATGGATTACGGCAGGAGGAGAAGAGGGTGGCAGAGGATGAGATGGTTAGATAGCATCACCAACTCAATAGACATGAATTTGAACAAACTCCGGGAGATAGTGAAGGACAAGAAAGCCTAGTGTTTCGCAGACCATGGAGTTACAAAGAGTAGGAGACGACTTAATGACTGAACAACACAAAGTGTATTAGACATAAAATATGTGTGTTATATGTAAGCGTGTAAATTGAAAGACAGATTGTCAAATTAGATGAAAAAGGAAAATCCAGCTATTTGCTGCTTTCAAGAAATGCACTTTAAATATAAAGATGCTGCTGCTGCTGCTGCTAAGTCGCTTCAGTTGTGTCTGACTCTGTGCGACCCCATAGACGGCAGCCCACCAGGCTCCCCCGTCCCTGGGATTCTCCAGACAAGAACACTGGAGTGAGTTGCCATTTCTTTCTGCAATGCATGAAAGTGAAAAGTGAAAGTGAAGTCGCTCAGTCGTGCCCGACTTTTAGCGACCCCACGGACTGCCGCCTACCAGGCTTCTCCGTCCATGGGATTTTCCAGGCAAGAGTACTGGAGTGGGGCGCCATTGCCTTCTCTGAAATATAAAGATAGAAATAGGTTGAAAGTAAAAAGATGATTAACAGTAATCAAAAGAAAGCTTGATTGGCTATATGAATATCAGAAAATGTAGATTTCAGAGCAAAGAATATTACCAGGGATAAGGAGAATCATTTCAAGATGACAAAGAGATCAGTTTGCCAAAGATGACTCTCTTACCACTCTTAATGTTTGTACCTAACAAAGGAAACCTAGACTTACAAAAATTACATGAGAGAATATTTCTTATTGTTTCATTAGCTGAAAACTATTCATATGTTTATAAATCATAGTATCTGTTTATAACTCACTTTAAGACAGAATTGTTACCCATTGGCATTTTGAATACTTAGGAAAGTCTTGAAATTCCTTATGATCAAGTAGAAAAAAAAAAATTTACTCCATGTAACCCAAGAGAGTAAAGCTAGAATCTGACCGAAGTTAGAGGCTGTTATGACTCCACTGAAAGGGAAATCTCTCTAGCAATGAAATCTGTCCAGAAATAAAGCAGGTGGTTGTCTTAGAGAGATCGTCTTTTACACCAGAGATGGCAGAAAAACCACAATTAACACTTAGGAGATCACATGCATGGGCTGCTACTATTTGAGCCTGGGTAGAATAAGTGGATTTTAAACTATAAAATTTGAATGCTATATAGAAACCTATGTAGAAATTAACTAGAAACAATGGGGTTGGTATAGGATTAAGAAAGCATTCAACATAGAGATTTGAAATTAAGCATTTTTCTCTTGGATCCTTATATATAAGGATACTAATGCCAACCAAAATTTTAGATCAATATTAATTTGTAGGCATCATGTTGAATTTTATTAATTGAAAGTTTGAAAATCATAGTTGCTGGAAGAATAAAAATATTAAAAAAAATTTTTCTGCATTAAGGAATCTAGCACCCTGGTAAGGAAGCCAATACTTACCTCAGAAATGATTCAACAGAACATAAAATATTAACGTGTCATAAAAGAAGTACAAGTGAAGTGTCCAGGAAAGATACATTATTTCTATCTGGAAGACAGCAGTGGGCCTTGAGGATTAAGAATATTTGAACATGTGGGGATGGTAATGTAACTGATTTTTCAGCAGAATGATGCACACAAAATTCCAGGAGCAAAATAACGTGGGGTCTCTATGAAAGAATATGTAGTACTCCTTTTTACTGTGTTGATATATGAGAAAGGAAAGAGCAGAAAGTAACTTTAGAAGAGTGGGATGCCAGAATGACTAAAATAAACAACAGTGACCATAGAATGCTGGCAAGTGTTTGGAGAAACCAGATCTCTCATATGTTTCTGGTTGGAATGTAAAATGGTGCAGCCGCTCTGGAAAGTAAGTTGGCAGCTGCTTACAAAACTAAACATATACTAATTATACTACCCAGTAATTGCACTCCTGGGCAATTATCCCAGAAAAATGAAAACTTACATCCACACAAAAACCTGCAGTAGCTTTATTTATAATATCTCCAAATTGGAAACAACTACAATGTCCCTCAATAGGTGAATGGTTAAACAAACTTTGGGCTTCCCTCGTAGCTCAGTGATAAAGAATTTGTCTGCCAATGCAAGAGACGCAAATCTGATTCCTGGGTCCGTTGAAAAGATCCCCTGGAGCAAGAAATGGCAACCCACTCCAGTATTCTTGCCTGGGAAATGCCATGGACAGAGGAGCCTGGCAGGCTATAGTCCATGCGATTGCAACAAGTTAGAATACAACTAAAGCAACTGAGCATCTAAACAAATTTTAGTACATTGAGCCATGGAATCCTATTCAGCAATAAAAAGGAATCAATTATGTATACATGTAACTACTTGGATGGATTTCAAGGGCATTATTCTAAGTGAAGGAAGGCTATCTCCAAAATGCATATAATGTAGGTCAATTTATATAACATTCAAAATTACAGACATGGAAAACAGATTGTCAGAGGTGAAGGATGGCTGTTGGAGAGGGAATGGAGTATATGGATGGACTCTACTGAAGTAGCACGAGGGAAATCTTTGTGGTGATGGAAAATCCTATATCCTGATTGATGACACAACTATGCATTCAATAAAATAACATGGAACCACTCAGATACATTTCATCAAAGTAAAATTCCTAGTTTTGCTTTTATACTATAATTATGTAAGATTTCATTATGGGGGACACTGGGTAGAGAATATACATGACTTCTTCGTATGGTACTATCTTAGCAAAATTCCAAAAAAAAAAGGTTTTAAAACATGTAGCTAACAAAATCCTTTTTTTCTATAAAGCTAACCATATACTTATCATTGGACTCAGAAATCTCACTTTTAAGTATTTATTCAAAGGAAAATTAAAATATATGTTCACACAAAATTTAGAATATTTATAGCAATTATGTTCATAATCACTGAGAAACAGACATGATCCAAATGTACATCAGTTGGTGAATGGATTAAAAAAAAAACTATTGTACATCCTTACAGTGGATTTTTATTCAAGAATAAAAAGAAATGAACTACTCCACCATGGATGAACATTAAGAACATTATTCTAAGTGAAAGAAACTAGATACAAAATTCCATTCATATGACAGTTTTAAAGTGACAAAATTACAAGGGCAGAAATCAGATCAGTGGCTTCCAGGGGCCATGAACCAAAGGACAGGATACAGAATTGACCACAAAGGTGCACGTGAAAATACTCTGTGGTGAAGTGTGTTACACAAGTGACTGCTAATCGTAACTTATGCAAATATACACCCAAAATTTTGAATTTTGCCTTTATAAATTTCACTTCAATAAACTCAACTTTAGCAAAAAATTGACATTCAATATCATACTATTTCAAAAAATTTACATATATATATATATATATATCTCTCAAGGAAGACAGAAATGGATTTACATGACAGTCCTAACATTTGTTATCTCTGAGTGAATTACCTATGATTTTTCATATTTCTCTTTCATTTTTCTTGTCTGATAAGTTTTTTGCACAAAGTGGGTATTATCTTTAAGAACAAAAATGCTATTTTTAAAAATTAGTTGAGCATTTTTAGGGCAGGATAGGACACAAAGTCATCCAGCTCTCTTGTTTAGTTTACAGATAAAGATATGAGGGTTAAGACAAACAATGATTTTTCCTAATTACTTAAATTTAAAGGGTTTACCAGGTGGCTCAATGGTAAAGAATCTGCCTGCCAATGCAGGGGATGAAAGGGATACAGGTTCAATCTCTGGGTCAGGAAGGTCCCCTGGAGAAAGAAATGGCAACCCACTCCATTATTCTTGCCTGGAGAATCCCAAGGACAGAGGAGCCTGGTGCGTTACAGTTCATGGGGTCACAAAGCACCATTTGCTAAGACTAACAGAATGATTTTTCCTAATTATTTAAATTTAAAACCACACATCCACAGTACCTTGATCTCCTAAGTGGTATGATCTAACTGCAAATGTCATAATTTATTTTGATAGAGGGGGCAGTTTTCATCCTTCCAGACTCCCGCTTCTTAATGCCAAAGCAAAGTGTTTCAGGTTTCCTGGCCGATCTCCCGCAGGTGGATCCCAATACTGTCTGGACAGAGAAGATTAGTTCTCTAACCTGCACCACAGAAGACGAGTAGTTTTTGGAAATGTGTAACTTGCTAGCATATTGATCTCAGCAAACATGATAAGAGAATCATTCACTTTACAGAATTGTTGAGCAGACTGACATGATTTGTGAAAAGGTTAAAATAGCTATTATTACTGGTAGCAGTTCAAGTTATACATGCTGAAGCCTACTTAAGAGTCAATGGAGATATAACTTAGAAATGTTGGCTTTGGAGCAATGCTGCTGCTGCTGCTGCTAAGTTGCTTCAGTTGTGTCCAACTCTGTGCGACTGATAGACGGTAGCCCACAGGCTCCCTGGTCCCTGGGATTCTCCAGGCAAGAACACTGGAGTGGGTTGCCATTTCCTTCTCCAATGCATGAAAGTGAAGAGTGAAAGTTAAGTCGCTCAGTCATGTTGGATTCTTAGCGACCCCATGGACTGCAGTCTACCAGGTTCCTCCATATATGGGATTTTCCAGGCAAGAGTACTGGAGTGGGGTGCCATTGCCTTCTCCTAGAGCAATGCTATCTGAATTCAAAAACTGACTTTTTGGCTGTGTGACCAGGGACATTTTTCCTAAACTCTCTGTCTCAATTTCTTAACCACTAACCTGAGAAGTGTTATATGATTGCCATGAGGATTACATGAGGTATTTCATGTAAAGTCTTTAGATGGTACCTGGACTATGGAGAGTGCCCAGTGCTATCTGTTGTTAGAAAGATTTTCTCATTGGGCTGCTGACTACATTGAATTAGAGACCACAACTGGGAAATCCACTTCTGGGTCTTTTAAACTGTTGAAATATTTTGTAGGAAGTGCTAAAAACCAGTGCTTAATTTTAGGTGCACACCTAATAGACTCTGCTTCTGTGAAAATAAGAGAAGTGAAAAGCAAAGGAAAAAAGGAAAGATATAAGCATCTGAATGCAGAGTTCCAAAGAATATCAAAGAGAGATAAGAAAGCCTTCCTCAGCAATCAATGCAAAGAAATAGAGGAAAACAACAGAATGGGAAAGATTAGAGATCTCTTCAAGAAAATTAGAGATACCAAGGGAACATTTTATGTAAAGATGGGCTCAATCAAGGACAGAAATGGTAGGGACCTAACAGAAGCAGAAGATATTAAGAAGAGGTGGCAAGAATACACAGGAGAACTATACAAAAAAGAGCTTCACAACCCAGATAATCACAATGGTGTGATCACTGACCTAGAGCCAGACATCCTGGAATGTGAGGTCAAGTGGGCCTTAGAAAGCATCACTATGAACAAAGTTAGTGGAGGTGATGGAATTCAAGTTGAGCTATTTCAACCTGAAAGATGATGCTGTGAAAGTGTTGCACTCAATATGCCAGCAAATTTGGAAAATTCAGCAGTGGCCACAGGACTGGAAAAGGTCAGTTTTCATTCCAATCCCAAAGAAAGGCAATGCCAAAGAATGCTCAAACTACTGCACAATTGCACTCATCTCACACACTAGTAAAGTAATGCTCAAAATTCTCCAAGCCAGGCTTCAGTAATATGTGAACCATGAACTCTCAGATGTTCAAGCTGGTTTTAGAAAAGGCAGAGGAGCCAGAGATTAAATTGCCAACATCTGACGGATCATCGAAAAAGCAAGAGAGTTCCAGAAGAATATCTATTTTTGCTTTATTGACTATGCCAAAGCCTTTGACTGTGTGGATCACAATAAACTGTGGAAAATTCTGAAAGAGATGGGAATACCAGAACACCTGACCTGCCTCTTGAGAAACCTGTATGCAGGTCAGGAAGCAACAGTTAGAACTGGACATGGAACAACAGACTGGTTCCAAATAGGAAAAGGAGTACGTCAAGGCTGTATATTGTCACCCTGCTTATTTAACTTCTATGCAGAGTACATCACGAGAAACCCTGGGCTGGAAGAAGCACAAGCTGGAATCAAGATTGCCAGGAGAAATATCAATAATCTCAGATATGCAGATGACACTACCCTTATGGCAGAAAGTGAAGAGGAACTCAAAAGCCTCTTGATGAAAGTGAAAGAGGAGAGTGAAAAAGTTGGCTTAAAGCTCAACATTCAGAAAACTAAGATCATGGCATCTGGTCCCATCACTTCATGGGAAATAGATGGAGAAACCGTGGCAGACTTTATTTTGGGGGGCTCCAAAATCACTGCAGATGGTGACTGCAGCCATGAAATTAGAAGACGCTTACTCCTTGGAAGGAAAGTTATGACCAACCTAGATAGCATATTTAAAAGCAGAGACATTATTTTGCCAACAAAGGTCCGTCTAGTCAAGGCTATGGTTTTTCCTGTGGTCATGTACGGATGTGAGAGTTGGACTGTGAAGAAAGCTGAGAGCTAAAGAATTGATGCTTTTGAACTGTGGTGTTGGAGAAGACTCTTGAGAGTCCCTTGGACAGCAAGGAGGTCCAAACAGTCCATCCTAAAGGAGATTAGTCCTGGGTGTTCATTGGAAGGACTGATGCTAAAGCTGAAACTCCAATACTTTGGCCACCGTATGCAAAGAGTTGACTCATTGGAAAAGACTCTGATGCTGGAGGGATTGGGGGCAGGAGGAGAAGGGGACGACAGAGGATGAGATGGCTGGATGGCATCACCGACTTGATGGACATGAGTTTGAGTGAGATCCGGGAGTTGGTGATGGACAGGGAAGCCTGGCGTGCTGTTATTCATGGGGTCGCAAAGAGTTGGACAAGACTGAGTGACTGAACTGAACTGAACTAATAGACTCCAGGTGAGGGGAGTTATTTCCTTCTTGGTACCCCTTGCTTTGGACAACTTATTGTACTCCAGCTGGTATAGTTTTGTAAGGAACTGGGTCACTCTCAATGAACAATAGCCACAAATGCTGGACAGACTGACAGGTCTTCTGAGTCATCAAGAAGCGATACCTTTTCAAATAGTTCAGAAAATCAAACAGCTCACTCTAAGCCCATAAGTCTTCAAATACTTCACCTGTTGAAAAGAGAGGAAGTGGCTTATTATTCAGCAGGGAATGAGACTGGAGGGAATGCCTTTTCTTTCTGTTACCAGTCTCTTACGCCTTTAGCTCATTTGCAAGTTCATGAATAAAGTCAAAATAGTGTTTGATATGGAATTAGGAAGCCTTTTAATTCCAGTCCTCACTTTTACCCAAAGTGAGGGAGATTAAATTCCTAAATTACTAATGAGGTGAGGCATACTGGGAAATGAAAAAAGGGAACAAAAAGAAGGTAGACCAATTAAACTGTACTAATGAAGTGTATTGCTTCACAGAGGATATTTAAGATACTGAAAATACTCTGTATAATCCTATAATGGTGGAAATAGGCATTATACATTTTATACATTTGTCCAAACAAATAGAATGTACACTATCAAGAGTGAGCCCTAATACATGTATATATATGGCTGAGTCCCTTTGCTGTCCACCTGAAACTATATTGCAATATAAAATTAAAAGTTTTTTTTAAAAAAATACAAAAGTGAACCTGAATGAAGATATAATTAAACAATATAAAAGGAAGGAATTTCTGAGCTATAAGGTGTTAAGAAGAAGCCAGTCACTCTTCTTGGTGAAGACTGGTATTGTGTGCCTCAGCTCCTGTCTTTATCAGGTATTATATATTCACCTACAAGTCTAGCTCGTCACATTTCAAAATCTCAAACAAGTATGTGAGGTTTGGAGAAGAAGAGAGGGAAGCTCTGACACAATTTTTTTTTTTTTTTTTTTGCCTCTAGATGAATGACTATATGCAATTTTTAAATTAAAGTTAGTCCTTAAAAAATACAATTTGTTGTCATCTGGGCGAGGTTGCATTGTAAGATGCCACTGCTGTGAGGGTGACTGGCTGCGGCACCAGGCCAAATCCATTGTGGGTGTGGAGACATCCAGAATAATAAAGTATCACTCCACCCTGTTGTCTTGTCACCTAATTAACTGGTGTGCTCTGAAAACAACTCTTGGGAGTCAAAATAATCTCTCATCTTAGACTTGTGATGCAATGGGAAAATGGCAGCCTACTTAGGGCGGAAATGAAGAACATCCTCTGACGTTGGTTTTCTGGGAAGGGAGGCAAGAGGAGAGAAATGGGCACTGTAATTCCCATGGAAGTTCACTCTTGATTCCTTGCCCACTTGGCCTAGGCTTCTGAGCTCAGCAGAAGGTGCTTGTATAACCCAAACAGCTTGGCCCCAGGCCTCTTCTCCAGGGGTGGAAAAAATTAATATCATCTTAGGGCCAAATAAATGCCTTTGTCAGAGTTCAGTTTTTCCTTTCATTTCTCATGGAAGTAAACAGTGAGAGTAGATATGAGGTGAATCCTCTCACCAAAGGAAAAAATACTGAAAACCTTTCAGGTCAGATCCTAACAAGAAAATACACAGCCCTCTTGAGTCTCCAGTCTTTGCAAGAGTTCAATACCCAAAGAACTAGGTGTATTGATATATAAATTTATGAATAGTCACAAATGTGTCATAGTCTTTGAGCAGGAATGGGTCATAGTATATTCTACTATATTAAAATATCTTCATTTTATCAGTAAGGGGAAGCCATAGATTCAAGGACAAATAGCTAGAGACTAGGAGAGCTGAAACCTCATTTCACTTCTCCTGACTCCTAGCTTCATGTAATTTTTCCCAATCACAACTTTTTCACTCACTCATTCATTGCCTGATTTGAGGATTGACTATTCAACACCCTGTATGTCAGGGAATAAACTCAGACTCATAATGGGATTTGACTGCTCATTTACATTTTAAATAGTTTTAATTTATTTCAAGTAGAGGCAGTTTTGCCCCCCGGGGGACACTTAGCAATGTATGGAGATGTTTTTGTTTATCACAATTAGGGATATTCTATGGCCCCTAGCAGAAAGTGACTGGGAATGCTGTTAAACATTCTGAAAGGCACAACTCTCCCCACCCAAACAAAGAATTATCCAATCTAAAATGCCAATAGAGATGTTCAGAGACTATACTCTAGAGCTATTAACCAGAACTAACTACAAAGCTTCATTGATTATCTTGGTGATTATACAGTTGATTCTAGAACAAGGAATTTGGCTATATTCCACAGGGAGTATAATATACTGATAGAAAAGTCAAGTGATACTTATTTTTGAATGTTTTACAGGATTGGCCAATTTCTTATTTCTGATTTTAAAAATAAAATCCTCCCCTGAGTACAGAATATATGAACAAATCTTAAATCCATCAATAACACATTTTTGAGAGAAAGAACCATTAAAAAACATGTAGAATACTGGACATTTTACTTAGGTCTTCTGTTTCCTCCATGCTTTCCAATCATTACTTTTTCAAAAGCATCTCCAGAGCTGAACTTCTTGTAGATCTAATGTCAAGATCCTTTCCTTCCAAGGATCTTTCATGAGTGACTTTTCACCTTTGATGAAACTTCACCAAGTTACTTACCTAGGGATTCACAGCTGGTCACATACAGAGGTTTATTTGTATTTCTGATCCTTTTCACTGTTAAAGCCATGGTTTACCTTATATTTGCATTCCAAAGGATGCTTTCCTCACTTCCATTCTTTCTGCTTCTTCAGAATTTTCCTAAGTGTTTTCTGTTCTTACTTTGGAGGTGGCAACATTTCTGTCTTTGCTATATGTAGTTCAATGTTTAAACAACAGAATTTGTTCAAATATAATCTTGAATATAACGATGCAAGTGAAAAAGTGAAAAAGTTAGTCAGTCGTGTCTGACTCACTACAACCCCATGGACTGCAGTCCGCCTGACTCCTCTGTCCATGGAATTCTCCAGGCAAGAATATTGGAGTGGGTTGCTAGTCCCTTCTCCAGAGAATCTTCTGAATTCAGGGATTCAACCCGGGTCTCCTGCAGGTAAACTGCAGGTAAATTCTTTACTGTCTGAGTCAACAGAGAAGCCTGAATATAACCATAACATACATAATAAATAAAAGTGTTTTGTTTCCAAACAGAGATGGGAGGACTAGTACGCTTCACCTAGCCTCCCCCTACATTACAAGTACAGTTGTTCAGTCATTAAGTCCTGTCTAACTCTGCAACCCCATGAACAACAGCACACCAGGGTTCTTTGTCCTTCACTATCTCCCAGACTTGCTCAAACTCTTATCCATCAAGTCAGTGATGCCATCCAACCATCTCATCCTCTGTTGCTCCCTTCTCCTCTTGTCCCCAGTCTTTCCTGGCACCAGAGTCTTTTCCAATGAGTCAGCTCTTCACATCAGGCAGCCAAGTGCAAAGATCATAACTTTTCAAATCATTTGTACACATCTAGCATTTAGGATGGGGGTACCTGCCAAGACTTATATACTTTATTGATCAAAATGAAAGAAGAAAAAGATATAAACTGTTTGAAAATCACAACAATGTCAAGTGTGTACTTTTCTCCCTATTTTCCTCCTTTATCTCAGTTGCTCAGAGGTATGCTAAATATTCCTGTTATGAAGAACTGTATTTTTCTTCACTGAATGCATGATTCAGATTAGCCATTCCTTCTCTTCATTTTTAAAGATGTCTTCTCATTTCCCATTATATCAAAACTGTTCATTCACTGTACTTGCTTCAGCAGCACACATAGTGAAACTATTCATTCACTGATTTGCTGAGTCATTACTGAACATCAATTTCAAAGTTGGTGGAAGTTACTGAAGATGAATCAGATACAAGTCTTGCCTTCGAGGATCTTATAATAGGGTAGGCAAGGCGTATGCCCAATGTAGCTCTATTTTGAAATAAAAAGTGTTAATTGCCAAACAATATAATGGCATGGGAATTTAGAATGAAAAATTGTACTATCAGCTGAAATATGAAGAAAAAGTTTATAAGAGACATGAAATCTGGGAAAAAAAAAGCCTTGAGAAATGAAATGAACCTTGAGAAATGGTGTCAACATAGAGATATGTGGGGTAAGACTCAGGATATGTATATCTGGAGGAACAGTGATATCACAGAGTTTAATTTGACTGTAACAAAAGGTGAATGAAATAACAACAAATACAATTAGAAAAGATATTAGGTGCTCACTTCGGCAGCACATATACTAAAATTGGAATGATACAGAGATTAGCATGGCCCCTGCGCAAGGATGACATGCAAATTAGTCAGGAGTTCCATAGAAAAAAGCAAGAAAAGGATATTGGGACCACAATGTAAAGGACGCGATACCTGGATCTCAGGACTCATTCAGCTTTATCTCCCATGGCTTCTTCTACCTGATATTTTTTAGTATCAAATATTTTATAGGAAGTCTGAATACCAGATTAATGCTCTATTAAAAGAAACATCTTTGTTACTTATTCTGCTTTAAATATTTGCTGAGTATGGACAACTTTTGGCATGCCAAATTGAAGAGCAATATGATATACTTTTATAAGTTAGAGACTATCATAAATGGAAACTGTTCTCACTTACATATAATCAATAAGGAAATATTATTTTAATACTTGGCCAAAGTTAGAACAAATGACATTTGAAGTGGACTTGAAAAAGATATTTTACTGGAAATGAGCTAAGTTTTATGAGTAATATTTGGAAAAAAAGTAAAATGAAAAATTATCAAAGTTGTTTGAAAAAAATATTACAAGCTGTGGTTTTAAAATATATTTAAGAGAAGTGAAAGTCACTCAGTTGTGTCCAAGTCTTTGGGACCCCATGGAGTATACAGTCCACGGAATTTTCCAGGCCAGAATACTGGAGTTGGTCACCTTTCCCTTCCCCAGGGGTTCTTCCCAAACTAGGGTTCAAACCCAGGTCTCCCGCATTGCAGGTAGAGTCTTTACCAGCTGTCACAAGGGAATCCCTAGAATACTGGAGTGGGTAGCCTATCCCTTCTCCACAGGATTTTCCCAACCCAGGAATCAAACCGGGGTCTCCTATATTACAGGCAGATTCTTTACCAACTGAGATCTCTGTATTCTATCTTTACCTCTTTCTATCTATCCCAATATTCAGTCATGATAACAATTACTATGGCAAATGCCATAACAGATTGGTGGTGCTAAGAAAAAGTGTTGCCATGTGATAATTTCCCTTAACAATGCTGATTACCATGCCAAACATACCTGCTTTAGGAGAAATGTTGGAACATTGACTAATTACAAGTCATCTGGCCTTGGACAAGTTACATCGTCCTCTCAGAACAAAGATTATTCATTTATGCCACAGAGAGACTAGACCAAATGTCTTCTAATTTCAAATAATAACAATAATAGTAATTTTGTCTTCCATGATGCATTACCTGTCTATGAGGAAACTGCCCTGCCCAATTTATCTGAGGAAAAAGCAGCTCTAGGCCATTTTTTGAGTATGGGACGACAAGGGCACCGACTGGACAAAGTGGACATATGGTCCTAGGGCAGTCAATCCATAGGTTGAGAATACTTGGCTCTGAATAAGAGAGGCAATGGATGCTATTTTAGCTAAATAACCCTCTATTTTAGCTAAATTTTCCTGATGGAATTTGAGTGGTACAATATGGAGAAAATCAAAATACTGACAAACAAAAAAATAAATAAGACATAAAAAAGTAGCTTAAAGCTAGGATAATAGTGAAGTCAGAAGAACTAATGAAGGGCTGCAGAAAGGAAATCTGTTGTTCCCAGAAGTAAAGGCAGGACAGCGGTTCTAAGTATTGCAACAGAACTGTATATCTGTATATCAACAGAACTCTTGACAAAATACGAAACTCAAAATTGTAAAATTACTAATCACCAAAACATGTCTAGAGCAGTTCAACACACTTGAATTTTACCTTGGTGACTATGCATTGATTGTAATGTAATATCAAAACCTTAAAAAGTAAAACTCTGGTACCTCAGCTTTGAAGGTCCCTTAAGTATACTGTCAGTTTTCCTGTTGGATCATTTATTTGAACTGCTTTCAGTCTTCAACCAAAGCCTTTTGAGGGTTCCCCTAGTGTCCTTCTTTCTTCTTTTTTATTCAACTTCAGTAGAAACTACGTAACTTCAGATTCACCCTCTTAAAAAGCTTCAGTGTACTGTACAGTATTAACTATAAGCACAAAGCTGTACAGCTGATCTCTAAGATTTTTCATCTTGCATCCCTAAAGCTTGAAACTGATTAAACAACTGCTTTCCATTTACCCCTCCCCCTAGCCCCTGGAACCCATCCTTCTACTTCCCATTTCAATGAGTTTGACTACTGTGGATAAAGTGGAATCATGGAACATTTGTCCATCTGTGTCTGTCTTGTTTCACTTAGCATAGCATCATCAAGGTTCATCTATGTTGTAGCATGTGATAGGACTTCCTTCTTTTCTGTGGCTGAATAATATCCCATTGTGTGTGTATACCACATTTTCCACCTATTATCCTTCTTTCTTATTGGCACATGTTATCCTCACAATATGTTCCCATTACTAGAGGTAGCTTGGGTAAAACTTCTCCTGACAACTATGTTCTCCTAGAGAACTATGTTTTTCACCTGTCATCGTATTTAATGTTCCCCATGGCAATCCACTCCAGTACTCTTGCCTGGAAAATCCCATGGACGGAGGAGCCTGATAGGCTACAGTCCATGGGGTCGCAAAGAGTCGGACACAACTGAGCGACTTCACAAGCAAGCAAGCAATAGACCTATGAATTGTTTTTTCTCCATTATAAAATTAGAAACTAAGGCCAAGAATCTTAACCTAAATCATAAAACTAGAGAGTGGCACAGACTGGATTCAAACCTAGAGACATGTGACCACAGAGGCCATGCTATTGTGCTGCCTTCCAGATTTGAAACACCAACAGTGGGAACATAAACGGGTGAAGCCTATGGAGAACAGTATAGAGGTTCTTAAAAAAAACTGAACACAGAGCTACCATATGATCCAGAAATCCCACTCCTAGGGACATATTTGGAGAAGACTGTAATTCAAGAAAATACATGACCCCAATGTTCACAGCATTACTTACAATAGCCAAGACATGGAAACCCAAATGTTCATAACTGAAGGATGGACAAAGGTGTGATTCATATAAACAATGCAATACATACTCTCAAGAATGAAATAATGCCATTTGCAGCAACATGGATGCAACTAGAGATTATTATACCAAGTGCAGTAAGTCAGATAAAGAATGACCATATGATGCCACTTATATGTAGAATCTAAAATATTGTACAAATGAACTTATTTATGAAACAGAAATAGACCCACAGACATAGAAAGCAAACTTATGGTTACCAAAGGGGATAGGGGGTGGGGAGGGACAAATTAGGAGTCTAAGATTAGCAAATATAAACTACTTTATGTAAAACAGATAAACAATAAGGTCTTACTAGTCCTATAGCACTTGAAACTATATTCAATACCCTGTAATAGACCATAATGGAAAATGATATAAAAATAATATATTTATACATGTATGGAGAAGGCAATGGGAACTCACTCCAGTACTCTTGCCTGGAAAATCCCATGGGCGGAGGAGCCTCATAGGCTCCAGTCCATGGGGTCGCTAAGAGTCGGGCACGACTGAGCGACTTAACTTTCACTTTTCACTTTCATGCATTGGAGAAGGAAATGGCAACCCACTCCAGTGTTCTTGCCTGGAGAATCCCAGGGACGGGAGAGCCTGGTAGGCTGCCATCTATGGGGTTGCACAGAGTTGGACACGACTGAGGTGACTTAGCAGCAGCAGCAGCAGCAGCATACATATATAACTGAATTACTTTGCTGTACACCAGAAACTAATACAGTATCATAAATCAACTATATTTTAATCAAAAAAAATTTTTTGACACCAGCATGTTGTAATCACACACTGATTTGCTGAAAATAATAGCATAATATTTTTCAAAATATTTTCATATCTTTAGTTCATTGAATAATAAAACTGTTTTATGTTCCTATGTGGGAGATAAATGAGAAAGGTAATAACATTCTCATTTTACAGATGAGGAAACCTAATATTCCACCAAATCTAGAGACTGTATAAAGTAAACTAATTCAGAGGACATGACATATGCTTTAGAGCCAACCTTCTCCACATACCAGGTATATTCTATGGCATGTCTTCAGAAGAGGAGAAATAATGACATTGATCTCACAAAATAATGTGAGGATTAAAGTTAAATGAAATCTAGCTCAATAATTGGCAAATAAAAGATGTCCAATAAATGACTGTTCTCTTCCTCTTCCGTTCCAGATCCCACCCAATTCTTTTTAAGAATTAAACCACAGTGTCCTTAATAGCCACCAAACTCTCCAAGGTCAAATCATAATGTGAAATGCATGGAGTATGATTCATCATATAGGATTTCCTTAGATTTAAAGAATGTCATTTTATCCAGGACTACTCACGTCTATTTATGTGCACTTGCTAATTTATTTCTACCGCACCTTCTTCTAATAAGTATTTGAGGCCAACAACTCAAGTTCTAAATCAAATTTCCTGAATATAAACAGGATCCTCTGTCCATGGGATTTCCCAGGCAAGAATACTGGAGTGGGTTGCCATTGCCTTCTCCAAACATAAACATAAGACAGCTTATTCTTTCTGAGGTCTTCCACGGCAACAATTGCCTACAGAAAAGGAAAGAAGTGCTAAGATACAAAGATCTGAAAGCCACATACATTTAGAAATGAGCACTGATTTCATCTGTGAGATAGTGGAGGAGCCTGACAGGCTACAGTCCATGGGGTTGCAAAGAATCAGACATGACTTAGCAACTGAAAAATAACAACTGATTTCATCATCAAAAACAACTTCATCCTAAAAATCTGCGGTTTCTGAGCCCTAATTTCCACATTGGTGAAATAAGGAACGGGAATTAGCGGATCCTTCATTTTCTTCTCAATTTTATGATGTAACATTGTCATGTGGGAAGAGCATCAATCAGAATTCAAGTGGAGGAGAGTTCCAGCTGGTAAAAAGAGCCTCCCCTCTCCAACTGGCCTCAGAGCACACTCCCTCCTCTGACCTCCTCTAGCATATACATACTGACTTGCTCACCCATTTGACACATTATTTTAATGATTAAGTTATAATTTGCTTTTGTTTTTAAAGCTGTATATCTAACAGAACAAAGTCAATACCTTATACATTTTCATAACTAAAATACCTAATAAAATATCAAATAACAGTGAATACTTGCTGATAAGGGAAACCTTTTTTTCTCCCCAAATTAAAAAATTTAAATTCCTTGAATCTGCTTACAATTATGAATGTTTCCTGGTCCACACAGACAATTTTCTGTCATTTTAATGGTCTCAGACATTGTAACAATAGAACACTTTTACCTTAATTATTATATTTGATGCTTCCAATAATCTTAGATCATGCACAGTTTTGTTTGATCTACATTTTTATAACATTTTATAACCAGGGATGCATGCCAAGTGAAGATCAATAGATAGATTAGGTTTTGGGGTCTAAACCCAACATTACCAGCCATGAAAGCTTCAGAAAATTACTTAAAATTTCTGAGCCGTGGTTGAGATTAAAGTATTTCATAGAATTATCATGAGGATTATTTAGAAAATATTTGAAAATTCCTTGGACTTTGTAGGTGCTTAATAAATGATAGCTATTCAGTTCAGTTCAGTCGCTCAGTCATGTCCGACTCTTTGCGACCCCATGAATCGCAGCACGCCAACCCCTCCCTGTCCATCACCAATTCTCTGAGTTCACTGAGACTCACGTCCATTGAGTCCGTGATGCCATCCAGCCATCTCATCCTCTGTCGTTCCCTTCTCCTCTTGCCCCCAATCCCTCCCAGCATCAGAGTCTTTTCCAATGAGTCAACCCTTCGCATGAGGTGGCCAAAGTACTGGAGTTTCAGCTTTAGCATCATTCCTTCCAAAGAAATCCCAGGGCTGATCTCCTTCAGAATGGACTGGTTGGATCTCCTTGCAGTCCAAGGGACTCTCAAGAGTCTTCTCCAACACCACAGCTCAAAAGCATCAATTCTTCGGCGCTCAGCCTTCTTCACAGTCCAACTCTCACATCCATACATGAACACAGGAAAAACCATAGCCTTGACTAGACAGACCTTAGTTGGCAAAGTAATGTCTCTGCTGTCAAATATGCTATCTAGGTTGGTCATAACTTTCCTTCCAAGGAGTAAGCGTCTTTTAATTTCATGGCTGCAGTCACCATCTGCAGTGATTTTGGAGCCCCCCAAAATAAAGTCTGACACTGTTTCTACTGTTTCTCCATCTATTTCCCATGAAGTGATGGGATTGGATGCCATGGTCTTCGTTTTCTGAATGTTGAGCTTTAAGCCAACTTTTTCACTCTCCTCTTTCACTTTCATCAACAGGCTTTTGAGTTCCTCTTCACTTTCTGCCATAAGGGTGGTGTCATCTGCATATCTGAGGTTATTGATATTTCTCCTGGCAATCTTGATTCTAGCTTGTGCTTCTTCCAGTCCAGCATTTCTTATAATGTACTCTGCATATAAGTTAAATAAGCAGGGTGACAATATACAGCCTTGACGTACTCCTTTTCCTATTTGGAACCAGTCTGTTGTTCCATGTCCAGTTCTAACTGTTGCTTCCTGACCTGCATACAGATTTCTCAAGAGGCATGTCAGGTGTTCTGATATTCCCATCTCTTTCAGAATTTTCCACAGTTTATTTTGATCCACACAGTCAAAGGCTATGGCATAGTCAATAAAGCAGAAATAGATGTTTTTCTAGAACTCTCTTGCTTTTTCCATGATCCAGCGGATGTTGCTATTAGTTCCATGAAAATAAAGGTATTGAAAAAATTAAGGTATTGGGAAGGAAAACATAAAACCATGTTTATTCAGAAATGATGTGATTGTCTACACAGGAAGTTCAAAAGAACCTTAAAAAGATTCCTGGAACTAATAAGCAATCATGACAAGATTCTTCCAAACTTGATCCATAGATTCAATGTAATTCCAATCAAAATTTCAGCAAGTTATTTTGTGGATATTGACAAACTGATTCTAAAATTTATATAAAGAGGTAAAAACACAGAATAGTCAATACTCAGTTGAAGACATAAAATAAAGTTAAAAGAGTGATGTTACCTGACTTTAAGACTTACAAAGCTACAGTAATCAAGACAATGTGGTATTGGCTAGAAGACATACAGATCAATGAAATAGAATAGAGGGCCCAGAAATACACACACATAAATATAGCCAACTTATCTTTGACAAAAGGAGAAAAAGGCAGTAAAATGAAACAAACATAGTCTTTTAAATATATAATGCTGGAACAAGTGAACATCCACATGCAAAAAATAAATAAATAAGATGGACTTTACACCCTTCACAAAGATTAACTCAATAGAAACATTACCTCAAAATGTAAAATACAAAACTATAAAACTCCTAGAAGACAACACTGGAGAAAACCTAGATAACTTTGGGTACAGTGATGACTTCTTAGACATAACACCAAAGGAATGATCCATGAAAGAAATAATTGATAAGCTTTAGATAATCAAAATTTACCTGAATCTTCCCCTTAATTTTATTGAGATTCTAGAAGCTCTAAAATATTAAGTCCTAATTAAAAATTAAAAAAAAATTCCATCCTCAAAAGTCTTCCAATGACTCCTTCAAGCTTCAAAATATTCCTATTCATCTCTGTTTTGTAAAATTTACATAATTTGGCTATCACTTACTTATTGGAATATATGTGAATCTATGTGAGATCTTGGACTTTGATCACAACTTGGCTTATGAATATATCTGCTATTTCTCTTTTTGTTACTGTATGAAGAGTAAGAATTTTAAGCTAGATACAAATTGAGTTTGAATCCAGGTTCTGCCTCTTCATACCCATGGGACTCTACACATTTCATTTAACCTAGCTTCATCTGTGAAAAGGTGACGGTAATATAAGGATTGCTGATAATACCCATAGTGCTTATAACTCAGGACTTGACATATAGTAGGCACTCACGTAGGGCTTCCTAGGGGGCACTAGTGGTAAAGAACCTGCCTGCCAATGCAGGAGACATTAAAGTCACAGATTCAATCCCGGGGTCAAGGAGATCCCCTGAAGGAGGGCATAGAAACCCACTCCAGTATTCTAGCCTGGAGGATCCATGGACTACAGTCCATAGGATCGCAAAGAGTTGGACATGACCAAAGTGACTTAGCATGCACATACAGACACCTACTAGTTGGAAGGATGGTAATACTGAGGATGATGGGTTTTTGACCACTGAGCAGGTTTTCAGAGAGTAGAGAAAGTCTCTCTCTGAATAAAAACTTCAACTAAGTCCTAAGTTAATCAATACTTATTTATTTAGCTTGCATGTATTTTTCCCTAACTACTAGAATACCTGATATCTAAACCCTATATTCTTTCTCATATAGCTCCTGGAGATGGTGAAGGGCAGGGAAGCCTGATGTGCTGCAGTCCATGGGGTTGCACAGTCAGACATGACTGAGTGACTGAAAGACAAAATTCTATCTCATGCTGTTGTCTTTATGTAAATAAAACATTCACTAATCAGATGTTTTGGAGACTGTTGATGGAAGTTAATGATTAGAAGTATGGATTTTGGAAGGATTGTATCTGCCACCAACAAACTGCTTAAAACTTGGCATGTTACTTTATCTCTCCTTGCCTCAGTTTATTTATACATAAATTCTGAATGGTAAAAGGAGTTCTCATAATTAAATTAACACTCACATAAAGTACTTAGAATAGTTCTTGACAATCAAAAGCTCTCAATTTCAGATAGTATTTGCTTATCATTATTATTTCATTTTTACTTCTCTCTTTAATAACCTTCTCCCCAACTCCCTTTCAAAACATTTAGCATTATGTGGTCAAAGAAAGGGTCCTTTAGTACTTAGTGACTTGAAATAGGATTCAATTTGGGTTCACAAAGGTTAAAAGAAAAACACTGACCATGCCAGTAGAGTTTGTGGAAATCAGCAGAATTTATAGAGTTTAGTGTACTAAACTCTGGTAGAAGTGTGAATTGGAAAAGCGTTTCTAAAGAACAATGCAGGGCAATTTAACTTTGTTATGCCAGTGAAATAATAGAGCAAATGCACTAACCTGAACATATAAGATTGGTAATTGCACACCTTTATATACAAGGAAATATCAACTTCAACCTATACCAAAAGGAAAATGGTAAAACAAACTATAGAATATTCACAAGTGTGTGCCCATAAGTCCCTGAAGCCTCACTCTCCATTACTATAGCCTATCTCAGTAAACATCTCCAGCTTCAATTCAATTTCTCCTAAAGCATACGATTCCTACCTGACTCCTTTCTATATTATCTTTCGGTAAGTAAAGTCACTCAGTTATGTCCAACTCTTTGCGACCCCATGGACTGTTGCCTACCAGGCTCCTCTGTCCATGGGATTTTCCAGGCAAAAGTACTGGAGTGGATTGCCATTTCCTTCTCTAGGGGATCTTTCTGACCCAGGGATCAAACCCGGGTCTCCCACATTGTAGACAGACGCTTAACCATCTGAGCCACCAATTACTTAAGGAGAAGTAACTAAGGAGAGATAAGGAGGGCTGAGCTAAGGAGAGCTACGGACTTTCGGTAAAGTCCCACCAATTCTTCTATTACATACTCTACTCAGTCATTACCAACTGAGCTAAGCCATTATCATCTCTCATATGGACTGCTGGTATAGCCTCCTCATCAGTTTCTTTGCTTCCATGCCAATGAAGTTTTCACAGAGTAGTCTGAGATGTCTTAAAAATATAAATAAGATCAATTAAAACATCTTCTTAGAGCTTCTGATTATTCCCTATCACACCTCACATGCAGAGATAGATACAGACTTTCAGCTGTGATCTACAATATGCTAGTGAATCTTTTCAATGTCATCCTGTGCTGTTGTTTCTTCTCGTGTACTATATTCCAGTACCATCAACCCTCTTACTGTTTCTCCAACATGCCAAGCTTGTTCCTACCTTAGAATCTTATACCAGCTTACCCTCTGCCTAGAAAGTCTCTCCCCTAGATTTGTGAGTGGCTGATTTCTTTACAGGGTCAACTTAAATATTTCTTCTCAGATCTTTCTTCACAACCAAATCTAAAGCAGTCCCTCCACCTACTTCATCCCCATTCCCAGACATTTTCATGATACAGTTTACTGTCTTTGTAGAATAATCATATTTGGAATCCTCTTGCTATTAATCTGTGTGCATTACTTGCTCAGTCATGTCTGACTCGTTGTGACCCCATTGATTGTAGCCCACCAGGCTCCTCTGTCAATGGAATTCTCCAGGCACGAGTACTTGAGTGGGTTGCCATTCTATTCTCCAGGAAATTTTTCCAACCAGGGATCGAACCCAGGCCTTCTACATTGCAGGAAGATTCTTTACTGTCTGACCACCAGGGAAGCCTGTTTACTTCTTTACTATTTTTCTTTTCCTAGGAAGATCCCCTGGAGAAGGGAATGACAACCCACTCCAGTATTCTTGCCTGGGAATCCCCCATTACAGAGGAGCCTGGTGGGCTACAGGTCCTTGGGATCACAAAAAGTCAGATACGACTGAGTGACTAAGTCCAGTCCAGTTGAAAATAGGCTCTATAAAGCGAGGACATTACCTAAGAGAGAACTCTGGATTATTTCTCAGATTTTACTCCATGAAAAGGTATTTCATGATTATTGTTATTATTATTATCATTATCATCATTATTATTGTTTATTGTCTGACTTAAGAATTTTTACATCGTTTTCACTATTTCAGAGCAAAAAAAAGAGCATTTCTTTACATAGATCTCATAAACCATATAGCTTCTCCCACTTATTTTTTCTTACACTCCCATTTATAAAATAGTAAATCCATTAATTTGGTGCTGACGATTTTTATTTTTCCTCAAATCTTCTCATCACTGTCGTATTTTTATAAATTAGAATATTAATATATTACAATAGGACTTGAAAAATCTTTAAAAACCGTGTCAGTCATTTAACCTATCTTATTTCATATAACTATACTTAACAATCTAAAAAGACAGGAAATATTATGTCTGTGAGTAAGAGATAACATTTGTTGACTAAATGGTAAAGAACCTGCCTGCCAATGCAGGAGACATGAGAGACGTGGGTTCAATCCCTGGGTCAGGAAGATCCCCTGGAGGAGGAACTGGCAACCCACTCTAGTATTCTTGCCTGGAGAATTCCATGCACAGAGGAGCCTGGTGGGCTACAGTCCATAGGGTCTCAAAGAGTCGCGCATGACTGAAGTGACTTAGCACAGAACACTGTTAAATTTGTTCTCCTTATGTTAACCAATCTTCAAAACAACTAACAACACATTCTACAGATCAGGAAGCTAAGAAGCAAATAAATTAAGTTGTCCAATATTTTGCAATTATTGTTAATGGCCATGTCAGAATTCAAACCTAATCCATCTGACTCCATATATTCCTTTAACTTCTATAGTATGTTGATTTTAACTTCTATATTAACTTCTTTATTATATTGCTTAACTTCACTTCTTAACTTTTCTTAACTTCTATATTACTTTCATGTATGAAGAAATTTCCTTAGAGTTTGAGGAATTTGAGAGTACATGGCAGAACAGGATTTGAATGAAAAACATGTACTCTATTAATTTATTAAACTATCCTGTCTATTCCAAAGAGATCTGGTGCCTCAGTCAAGATAATGAAATGTTTCGTGATGAGAGATGCTGCCAGAGCCCACTTCTTACCTCCCATTCACTGTTTGCTCATTCTCTATTGAAAGTTTTCTTCCTTGTGGGATTGATTAAAAGTCTTGTGGTTGTCCACTACTCACTGTTACATCCACTTTTATCCCAGCACATGTGAACAAATGGGACTGGCATAGAAAAGGAACTTCAGGGAGAATGTGTGGTCTCAGGAGCTAGGATGGCAGATTTGGCTGAGAAGCACCAGCAATAATAGCTGTCCTGGATGGAGCACTATCTGTATTACAAGCACTCTGAGCACTCAGGGTGCCTCATTTGGATCTTCATAATAATTCTATGAGGTAGCTATAATTATCTCCATTCTGAAGTGAGGCAACAGAGTTTAAGACTTACCCAAGGTCACCAATACAGTATACTAATGCCTATATATGGAATTTAGAAAGATGATAACGATAACACTGTATGCGAGACAGCAAAAGAGACACAGATGTATAGAACAGTCTTTTGGACTCTGTGGGAGAGGGAGAGGGTGGGATGATTTGGGAGAATGGCATTGAAACATGTATAATATCATATAAGAAACGAATCACCAGTCCAGGTTCGATTCATGATACTGGTTGCTTGGGGCTGGTGCACTGGGATGACCCAGATGGAGGGTACGGGGAGGGAGGTTGGAGGGGGTTTCAGGGTGGGGAACACGTGTACACCCATGGTGCATTCATGTTGATGTATGGCAAAACCAATACAATATTGTAAAGTAATTAGCCTCCAATTAAAATAAATAAATTTAAATTAAAAAAAAAAAGACTTACCCAAGGTCATGCACAGGGGTAGAAGTGAAACACCAGGATTTGAATATGAGTTTCTCTAATGCCATCGACTACTCTTCAACACTACTCATACAAATTCCTAAACAAAACTAGGAGGGAGCAGAGTACTCTGTACCAGAGTCTTATTTTAAGCCTGTTTATAAATGACTTTTTAAATTGCAATATGGAGAGTACAACTTGTAATTCACACAGGGAGAATGCTGGCTAAGGGAGGGCTCAGAAGTCAATGAGGGCATCCTGAGATAGAACAAAGTTTCTGTCCTTACATAACACAGGTGCATAAAATGCTTCCAGCCTAGACATGCAACATTAATGCTGTCACTGGATTATACGTTCATAGCTGTCATTCCCAATATTATTATGGTATCATGGCAACTGATTCAGGTCAGAATTCCTGCATTTTAATTCTTGCCAAACAGTGGAAAGAATGTCTCACTTATTGTCAGAAGTCAAAAACTCCTTAGAGTTCATCTAGCCCAACCTATTCATTGTATAGATTAAGAAATGGAATCCAATTGACGTTAAAATGTACGGTAGCAACTTGGATGAATCACAAAGACAGTGATTCATCTGTGGGGTGACAGAAGCCAGATCCAAAAGATGGGGCCACCATGTAAAATTTTACAAGGAAATTTAAGCCTACTGTTTTTAAACACATGATATACAATTTCTTTAATATAAAGTTCCAGACAGATAAAACAAATATGTAGTGATAGGAATTCAAATAAGGGTAACATCTGTGACTAGGGGGAAGAGACATTTGCTATTAAGAGGCACAAAGAAACCTTTAAGGCAATAAAAAAATGTCTATACTTTGATCTGAATGATGATTACAAAGATATATACATACATAAAATGCCTCAAAATGTGCACTTAAGATTTGCAAATTTTAGTATATGCAACTTCTATCTAAAAAGAAAATGAAAGAAGAAAATAAATGCCTACATATTAAGACGCTTGTCTTAAGTCTTACATCATCCTAAGATGCTCACTCATCTTCCACTGAATAATACCCAGAGACTATTTCTTCATATATTTAGAATTACATTTAGGATTGTATACAAAAAAAAAATTACTCTGTACCACAGGGAAGAAATTTACTCAAGATCATGTAATAAGGAAAAGACTAGGTTTGGATTTTACATTTCATCTCATAATGGCTTAGAAATGCCTGAAATTAAAAGTTTTTAGTGAAGTCCCTGGCAACACTTTTGGAAAACAGTACATAAAACAAAAGTACTGAGTCTCAAGCTAGATAATTCATATTCAAAGGTCAAATTTACCATAATTTGTACAAATTACACAGTCTTTCACATGACAGGCACTCAATTTATTTTGGGGGAGGATCAGAGTGAAAGGCAAATTTGGAAAACTCAGCAGTGGCCACAGGATTGGAAAAGGTCAGTTTTCATTCCAATCCCAAAGAAAGGCAATGCCAAAGAATGCTCAAACTACTGCACAATTGCACTCATCTCACACACTAGTAAAGTAATGCTCAAAATTCTCCAAACCAGGCTTCAGCAATATGTGAACCATAAACTTCCAGATGTTCAAGCTGGTTTTAGAAAAGGCAAAGGAATCAGAGATCAAATTGCCAACATCTGACGGATCATTGAAAAAGCAAGAGAGTTCCAGAAAAACATCTATTTCTGTTTTATTGACTATGCCAAAGCCTTTGACTGTGTGGATCAAAATAAACTGTGGAAAATTCTGAAGGAGATGGGAATACCAGACCACCGGACCTGCCTCTTGAGAAACCTGTATGCAGGTCAGGAAGCAACAGTTAGAACTGGACAAGGAACAACAGACTGGTTCCAAATAGGAAAAGGTGTACGTCAAGGCTGTATATTGTCACCCTGCTTATTTAACTTCTATGCAGAGTACATCATGAGAAACGCTGGGCTGGAAGAAGCACAAGCTAGAATAAAGATTGCCAGGAGAAATATCAATAACCTCAGATATGCAGATGACACCACCCTTATGGCAGAAAGTGAGGAAGAACTAAAGAGCCTCTTGATGAAAGTGAAAGAGGAGAGTGAAAAAGTTGGCTTAAAGCTCAACATTCAGAAAACTAAGATTATGACATCTGGTCCCATCATTTCATGGCAAATAGATGGGGAAACAGTGGAAACAGTGGCTGACGTTAGTTTTGGGGGCTCCAAAATCACTGCAGATGGTGATTGCAGCCATGGAATTAAAAGACACTTGCTCCTTGGAAGGAAAGTTATGACCTACCTAGACAGTATATTAAAATGCAGAGACATTACATTGCCAACTAAGGCCCGTCTAGTCAAAGCTATAGTTTTTCCAGTAGTTATGTATGGGTGTGAGAGTTGGACCATAAAGCTGAATGCCGAAGAATTGATGCTTTTGAACTGTGGTGTTGGAGAAGACTCTTGAGAGTCCCTTAGACTGCAAAGAGATCAAACCAGTCCATCCTAAAGGAGATCAGTCCTGAATATTCACTGGAAAGACTGATGCTGAAGCTGAATCTCCACACTTTGGCCACCTGATGGGAAGAGCTGACTCATAAGAAAAGACCCTGATGCTGGGAAAGATTGAAGGCTGGAGGAGAAAGGGGTTATAGAAGTTGATATGGTTGGTTGACATCACCAACTCAACGGACATGAATCTGAGCAAGCTCTGGGAGATGGAGAAGCACAGGGAAGCCTGGTGTGCTGTCGTCCACAGGGTCATAAAGAGTTGGACGCACCTGAGCAACTGAGCAACAACACAGAACTCAATAACCAAGAAAACAAAAATCCAGTTGAAAAATGGGCAGAAAACTTAAATAGCCATTTCTTCAAAGAAGAAATGAAAGTGACCAATAGGCACATGAAAAGATGCTCAACACTGCTAATTATTATAGAAATGCAAGTAAAAACTATAATGAGGTACATGGCACACTGGTCAGAATGACCGTTGTTAAAGTCTACGAATAACAAATTCTCGAGTGGTTGTTAAGAAAAGGGAATCATCTTACACTATTGTTAGGTAGCAACTCACTGTTACATCCTTTGTAAGTTGGGGTAGCCACTTGGAAAACACTATGAAGGTTTCTCAAAAAAACTAAAAATGGATATCATATAATCTAGCGATCCTATTCATGGGCATACATCCAGAAAAAAGCTATAATTAAAATCCTACTCAACCATGAAAAATAATGAAATAATGCCATTTGTAGCAACATGGATGCAACTAGAGATTATTATACTAAGTGAAATAAGTCAGAAAGAGAGAGACAAATACCATTTGATATCATTTACATGTGGAATCTAAAATATGACCCTAATGGACATCCCTATGAAACAAACAGACTCACAGACACAGAGAACAGAACTGTGGTTGCCAAGGGGGAACAGGGGTGGGGTCGGGATGCAGTTTATGGTTGGAGTTAGCAGATGTAACCTGTTATATAGAGAATGGATAAATTAGGTCCTACTGCATAGCCCAGGGAACTATATTCAATATTCTGTGATAAACCTTAATGGAAAAGAATATTAAAGGGAGTGTGTGTGTGTGTGTGTATGTGTGTGTGTATAACTGAATTGCTTTGCTATGCAGCAGAAATTAACACAACATTGTATATCAACTGTTCTTCAAAAAATAATTACAGTATAAAGTGAAATCATTTATAATAGAATTTTTAAGAAAATCAAACACTTAGGAATAAGTCTTAAAAAAGTTGTGCAAGATCTCTGAACTAAAAAAAAAAAAATTCTGAAAGAAATTGAAGACCCACATAAATGGATAGATATTCTCTGTTCATGGGTGAAAAAACTCAGTATTCAAGATGTTAATTCTCCCTAAATTGGTCTATAACTACAATGTAAACCCATTTTAAAAGGCCAGCTTTGGTTTTAAAAGCCCAGTTTTGCTGGCCTTTTTTTGTAAGGTTTTGAAAATTAATATTCTGATTCCAAAGTTTATCTATAAATTCAAAGGATATAGAACAGCAAGGATAATATTTAAAAGGGAGAATAAATTTGGAAGACTTAAACTACAAGACCTTCCAGAAAGCAACAAACTAAGACAACATGAATTTGATGCAGAGATAGAAAAATAGACCGATGGAAAAGAATACTGAAACCAGAAATATTATATGAACTAATAAGAAAAGCAACCTAACTAGTAAGTGGGCAAAAGCCTTAAATAACACTTCAAAAAAAGGAATATCCAAGGGGCCAATGTGCATATCGAAAGGCACAAAGCATTATAAATAATTAAACACAAAATCACAATAATGTATCACTATCCCTCCACCAAAAGAGCTAAAATTTAGAGGACTGATAGTGTCACGGGTCGTCATTACCACTGTCACCACTACATCATGTAGTATATTGAGCAACGTGAACTCTCCTGCATTCCTGGGGGGAGTGTAAATTTGTTCTACCTTTTTGGAAAACTATTGCCTACCTTATGATACACCCATTAAACTTTTAGGTGTAAACTCAAGAGAAACAAAGTGTATTTCCACTAAAAGACATGTACAAAATGTACATCAGCTCCTCCATAAGAGAAAAATCCAAATGCCCATTAACAATAGAGTAAATAAATATATTGCAGTATATTTATACACTATGATATTCATCAATAAATAGCAACATACCTACATCCATTTAAATAAATAAATTTCAAAAACATTACATCGAATGAAAGAAGCCAGACACCAAAGCATGATTATACTATGTGATTTCATTTATATTATGTTCAAAAATAAGCAAAATAATACCATTTAAAAAGATAAAGAAATAGAAACAGTAGAAGACAGTAACAGCATAGAGAAAGAAAGTGAAAGTGAAGTTGTTCAGTTGTGTCCAACTCTCTGGGACCCCATGGACTGTAGCCTACCAGGCTTTTCCATCCATGGGATTTTCCAGGCAACAGTTTTGGAGTGGGTTGTCATTTCCTTCTCCAGGGGATCTTCCTGACCCAGGGATCAAACCCAGGTCTCTGGCATTGCAGAAAGATGCTTTACCCTGGGCCAACCAACATCCAGATTTAAAAAGAGCACTGAGAAGTCACTGGTTAACAGCAATCTGGAGTCCCGGTTCGAAAAGGGTTCCAGGCAGTGTGTCCACTCCACAGGTGAGATTTTGAACTGCAATTTTGGAGGTTCCCACTTAACAATCCCAGAGAGCAAACAGATATCATCATCAGTTTGCATGCAAAAATGCAGCTCTCATTTTACTTTAACCTTTTTACAATGCTGTTTGTTTTATCTTGTAAGTCATATATTTTGTTAAACCCCAAGTGGTTGCCCAGACCTCAAGAATTCCAAGACCCACTCTCTTTCTTATCTAAAGTGCCACCTGACGAGCTGTGCTTGTGGGCCAGCATGGGATCTGGGCAGTGTCCAGGCAGGTCAGAAATAAGGTCAGAGCCCTACCCCCCTGCCTCTGAAGCCTGAACAAGACTTCCTCCATTTCCCTAACACACAAGAATAAGTTAGAAATCTAAATCACCTGACATTCATTAAGAAAATAAAAACTGTTAAACATTTCACAAAGAAAGAGGAAACAACCATTAACTCTGCTTATGAAGCCAACATAACATTAATTCCAAAACCAACAGAGATAATACAAGAAAGGAAAATTAGAAAACAGCTCTTACATGAACATAGACACAAAAACCCTTAACATATTTAAATATGAGGATGAGGAGAAAGAGGACGACATATTAAAACTGAGTTTTCCCCAAGTATGCAAGGATATAATTAAAAATAAAAAATTTTTAAAAAGAGAAAAGAAAGATAAAAGAAAAAAAAAGAAAAATGGAAAACACCACAGAACTGCAAAAGCCCAACGTAGAGGCAGAGGTTTATAACAAGTGTGACAGAATATACACATATACATATACTCCCATAAGCAAAATCAACACAGTCCAACAAAAATAAAGTAACAATAGACTGACCCTGCAAAGAAAGGAAACCAAAAATTATATCTATCAGTTAAGAACAAAAGTAACTAAAGCACAAACTGGAAAACAAAACTAAAGCAAGGTGCCAAGTAGGGAATAAAACAATGAAAATAAAACTAACAAATATATTGAGAGGAAAGGAAATAAGGAAAAGAAAGAATAGATACGCAAAGTTAAATAGAGTTAGATAAAGAAGATTTAAATATACATTAAAGATTTAACTACATTAAAGGGGAAAAGAAGAGTAGGAAAAGCAAAGTAATAAATGTAGAAAAAACAATAGGTTTAAAAAGTTAAAAATTTTTTAAAAGGAGGAAGAAAAGAAAAAAAAAAGGTAAACTCCACAGAATTGCAAAAGCCCAACATAGAGGCAGAGGCTTACAATAACAATAAAAAATGCTCAAAAAACAAACAAATAAAAAAAAATCTCAAAAGCTTAGATTTCTTCAGTCAGTTCAGTTCAGTTACTCAGTCGTATCTGACTCTTTGAGACCCCATGAATCGCAGCACGCCAGGCCTCCCTGTCCATCACCAACTCCCGGAGTTCACTCAGACTCACGTCCATGGAGTCAGTGATGCCATCCAGCCATCTCATCCTCTGTCATCCCCTTCTCCTCCTGCCCCCAATCCCTCCCAGCATCAGAGTCTTTGCTGCTAAGTCGCTTCAGTCATGTCCGACTCTGTGCAACCCCAGAGATGACAGCCCACCAGGCTCCCCCATCCCTGGGATTCTCCAGGCAAGAACACTGGAGTGGGTTGCCATTTCCTTCTCCAATGCATGAAAGTGAAAAGTGAAAGTGAAGCCGCTCAGTCGTGTCCGACTCTTAGCGACCCCATGGACTGCAGCCCACCAGGCTCCTCTGTCCATGGGATTTTCCAGGCAAGAGTACTGGAGTGGGGTGCCATTGCCTTCTCCATCAGAGTCTTTAGTGCCAATAAAACTGACAACTACAATGGGAAGCAGCGGGAGGGCGGGGGGCAGAGGAAAAGAAAAAAGAAAAAAATCCCAAAGAATCTACAAAACAAGTCAAAACATAAGAATGATAAATGTGTTTCTTGAGTCACTGTTGTCAGAACTTTTTTCCTCTCTGGGAGTCACAGTCCACCTCAATCTCCCTAGGATGCCCTCCAACACTGTGCTGGTTTCTGGACCTGCCATAGGGGCAGTTCAGATCCTAATCTGATCCTGTGTGTTCTTGCCTCCAATGTCCACAGCTATCAGAACTAGTGTGTTTTCTTTTGTGGGAGCTCTCAGTTCCTTTTATATATTCCATAGACACAGAGTCTGCCTCGGTGATCATGTGGATTTAATCTGCAGCTTGTACAGCTGGTGGGAAGGTTTTGGATCTTCTTCCTTAGCCACATTGCCTCTGGGTTTCAATTGTGGTTTTATTTCCACCTCTGCATGTGGGTCCTCCACTGGGATTTGCTCCTGAGGCTGCCCTAGAGGACTTGGGTCTGCCCCTCTGAGGGCCAGGTTTTAAGGTGGTGTAGCTGCTTGGGTAGCAGGGGTTCTGGCAGCACCAGGTACTCAAGGGAAGTTGGCAGCTAGGGCAGCAGGAAATATAGTGCTCTAGAAGTATATGGCAACCAGTATTGGCCAATATGCTCCAGTATTCTTGCCTGGAGAAACCCCCTGACAGAGAAGTCTGGCAGGCCACAGTCCACAGGGTCGCAAAGAGCTGGACATGACTGAAGCAACCCTGCACACGCAGATGCAAGACATTTTTTGCTTATGGCAGCTCTGCCCTAGTGAGGGTTGAGCATGATGGTGGTGCAGCTGCCTGGTTTGTGGGGATCCTGGCAGCGCCAAGTGTGCAGGGACACAGACTGCCTCCGCCACAGGAGTTATGGCCCTATCCAAATCTTTCCTTGAGCCTCCTGTAGCTGGCGATCAAGTCTCTTTGGCCAGTCATTCTCCATAGCTCTGCCCATTCAGGCACTTGGAGGGCTCCCTTTCCTGTGGTGCTTCTCTGTTATTTGGCATGTCAGGCACGTACAGGAGCTCCCCTGACTGGGGTCCTACTCTGTAGATCAGCGTGTCAGGCACTTAAAGGGGCATGCTGGGTAGGGTCCTACTCTGTAATTCAGTGCTACAGGCATTTGATGGGCCAGCCTCTCTCTCGTTCAACTACTGATACTGGCATGTGGGGAGAGGCTACGGTGATGGCTCCACCCCTTACTAGTGACTCAGCAGTATCCTCTTGCTTCCATGGCTGCCTGGCTTTCCTCCACAGGCATTTCCCACCACAATCTCCTCCCTAAGATCCCCTCTATCTGTCTCATCGCAGTCAACAACAGCCCTCACCCTGAGATTACTCCACAATCCCTAACACTAGCTCCCAGCCACTGCACCTTCTTGGAGCCCTGCATCCCTGTCAGGGGTATAGCTGCAGCAAGAACAGTCGGATTCTCATTCCATTTAGGCTGCCACAGATCAGCTGTTTCACTCTCAGCTTTAAATGTTCCTCCTCTGACTCAGACAGTTGCCCCGATGCAGGGATCAGACCCCTGCTTCAGTTCCCCCACCCACCCAGGGCAGGTCCAGTCCTATTAACACCCCTGTTTTCCTCCCTAGTTCTTTGGTCCTACCGAGTTTTGTATGGCTGGTTCTATATATTCTTTTCTGCTGGTCAGGTACTCCTGTCCGCTCTCAGCTGGTGTTCTGCATGCATTTCTGTGTCTGAAGGTATATTCTTGATGTATCTGTAGAGAGAGATGTACTACACACCCACCTACTCCTCTGCCATCTTTAGGCCTTCTACATTTATAGAAAGAAAAGTGAAGTCCCTCAGTCGTGTCCGACTCTTTGTGACCCCATGGACTGTAGCCTACCAGGCTCCTCCATCCATGGGATTCTACATGCAAGAATACTGGACTGGGTTGCCATTTCCTTCTCCAGGAAATCTTCCCAACCCAGGGATTGAACCCAGGTCTCCCACATTATAGGCAGATGCTTTACCGTCTGAGCTGCCATTTATAGTCAAATACGAAGGCAGTGGCACCCCACTCCAGTACTCTTGCCTGGAAAATCCCATGGATGGAGGAGCCTGGTAGGCTGCAGTCCATGGGGTTGCGAAGAGTCAGACACGACTGAGGGACTTCATTTTCACTTTTCACCTTCATGCATTGGAGAAGGAAATGGCAACCCACTCCAGTGTTCTTGCCTGGAGAATCCCAGGGATGGGGGAGCCTGGTGGGCTGCCGTCTATAGGGTCGCACAGAGTCGGACACGACTGAAGCGACTTAGCAGCAGTAGCAGCAGCACAAACTGTTTAGTGTAGCCAACAATGCCCTGCATAATCTCCTTCTTACCTATCTCTTCATTTTCATCATGCTATTCTTACCTGTGTTCACCTGGCTTTGACTGCACTACCTTCCTTGGTGTTTATAAGATATCACGAACTCTGTCCTAACTCAGGGAAGTTGCTCGGGTTAGTTCCTTCATCTTGAAAACTGTTCTGCCTAAGTCATCCCTGACTGACTTCTTATCTCAGCCTTCATGTCTCAAACTAATTGTGGCTATTTTCCCTGAAAACATATCTAAAGTAAAGGCCCTCACTATTTTCTGTCAAAGCACCATTTTAATTTCCTTCATGGCATTTATCATATCTATAACCATTTTGTTCATTTATTATTTGTCCACTGCTTCTCTTCCAATGCATTATATAGTCTACAAAGTCAAAGACCATGCTTTTCTTTTCAACATTATGGCTTCAGCACTTGATACTGTCCCCAGATCATGGGATATGCTCAATAATAATTGCTAAACCATTTGCCTGATAATTCACATTTGAAAAATCTACATTAGTTTCTACTATGTTCTAAGTGCTTGACATAGAGAAAATGATCAATGTAGTTTTTAAGAACAGGCATTCTTATACAGAAGTAGACAAAGGATTACAAAATTGTGTGGGAAATGCCATAAAGAGGCATTGGTAGGAAAAGGACAATTTGGTCTTCCTAAAGGAGGCAAGCTCCAAAATCACTTCAGATGGTGATTGCAGCCATGAAATTAGAAGACGCTTACTCCTTGGAAGGAAAGTTATGACCAACCTAGATAGCATATTCAAAAGCAGAGACATTACTTTGCCAACAAAGGTCCATCTAGTCAAGGCTATGGTTTTTCCAGTGGTCATGTATGGATGTGAGAATTGGTCTGTGAAGAAAGCTGAGCGCCGAAGAATTGATGCTTTTGAACTGTGGTGTTGGAGAAGACTCTTGAGAGCCCCTTGGACTGCAAGGAGATCCAACCAGTCCATTTTAAAGGAGATCAGTCCTGGGTGTTCTTTGGAAGGACTGATGCTAAAGCTGAAACGCCAATACTTTGGCCACCTCATGTGAAGAGTTGACTCATTGGAAAAGCCCCTGATGCTGGGAGGGATTGGGGGCAGGAGGAGAAGGGGACGACAGAGGATGAGATGGCTGGATGGCATCACCAACTTGATGGACATGAGTTTGAGTGAACTCTGGGAGTTGGTAATGGACAGGGAGGCCTGGCGTGCTGCGATTCATGGGGTCGCAAAGAGTCAGACACGACTGAGTGACTGAACTGAACTGAACTGAAAGGAGGCAAGAAGTCTTCATGGAGAAACTGACATTGGAATTAAATCAGAGGTTCTCAAAAGGTTCCAATTTTGCTCCCAAGGGCATTTGGCAATGTCTAGAGACATTTTAATCATCACAACTGGGGAAGAAGGAGATTGTTGTTGATACCCAGGTGGGTAAAGACCAGGAATCATCCTGCAATGTACATTACAGCAACCCCCAAAGAATGGGTTATCCGGCTCAAAACTTCAAATGGGCCAGGCTTGAGAAATTCTGAATTAGATCTTCAAAAATTAATGAAGATTTCCTACTAGCTAGATGGCGATAACTTTCTGTCTTCCTGAAAATATCTATTCTATACCAGTTGCTATTTATAACCAATTCTAAAATATACATCTATTTATATCACACCAAGTTCATAATTTTTCTGATATTATTACAATATCTACAAATGTATTGAGTAATTATTCCAAGTCAGGGTTTTCGTGACAATCTTGTGAGAAAGGTGTTATTGTCCCCATTTTACTGAAAAGGAAACTAAGATTCAAAGAAAATAAATAACCAATAGGGTCTTTATTCTCCTTTTGCCTGGAGAATAAAATCCAAACACCTTGTCATGTCAACTTACTGCTCAATCTGATTCCACCCTTCCTTTCCAGCTTTATTTCCCAATAGTCTTCCCAAGTACAAAAGTTTAATTATGACTAGCAATTACTAATGACAAAATGCTAATTTCCAAAAATAGCTTGGAAAACAACTGGACACTATCCAGCAAAATTGAGAAGACATATACCCTGTGGACAAGCAATGCAAATCCTAGATATACATCTCAGAGATACTCTTGCACCTCTTCACTAGGAGATGTGTACAAGAATACTCAAATACCATTTCTGGGCAACAGGAGAAAAGAATAGAGGGAAAGAGATAAATCAATACAAAAATCTATCAGTAAGAGACTTAGATAAATGAGTTGTGGCTTATTTATACAATGGGATAATACAGAGCAATTAAATGTTATATGCACAGAAATATACATATCAACATGGACAAAATCTCACAAGTATAATATTAAGAAAAATGCAAGTAGTGTGAATATAAATAGCATATAACAACATTGGTATGCAGTTCAAAACATATAAACACCTCAACAAACTATTCAGATACCCATATTTAAGAAACAAACCTGTATGTAAAGGTAAGTAAAACAATCACAAACACCACATTCAGAATAGTGGTTATTTTTAAAGGGAAAAGAAGGCCATGAGATCTAGAATCTTCAGTATATTTGGTAATATGCTACTTCTTAAGATGAAACATGGGTACACAAGTCTTCATTATAGTATTCTTTTCATTCTTTATAGATTGGTCTATGTATACATTATTTATATGTAGGGACTTCCCTGGTGGTCCAGTGGTTAGGGCTCTGCACTTCCACTGCAGGAATCATGGGTTCCATCCCTGATTAAGGAACTAAGATCTCACATGCAAAGTGGCACAGCCAAATAAATAAATAAATAAACTATTATTCATATGTAGTAAATGTTTTAAACTGATACCATATTTTTTTTAGTTTTTAAAAATCTATTTATTTTTAATTGAAGGATAATTGGTTTACAATATTGTGCTAGTTTCTACCATACATCAACATGAATCAGCTGTAGGTATACATATGTCCCCTCCCTCTTGAACCTCTCTCCCACCTTCCACACCATCCCACCCCTCTAGGGTATTACAGAACCCCAGTTTGAGTTCCCTGAGTCATACAGCAAATTCCCATTGGTTATTTATTTTACATATGTAAACTTATACCATTTTTTAAAATTTTATTTTATTTTTAAGCTTTACAATATTGTATTGGTTTTGCCAAATATCGAAATGAATCTGCCACAGGTATACATGTGTTCCCCATCCTGAACCCTCCTCCCTCCTCCCTCCCCATACCATCCCTCTGGGTTGTCCCAGTGCACCAGCCGCAAGCATCCAGTATCGTGCATCGAACCTGGACTGGCGACTCGTTTCATATATGATATTATACGTATTTCAATGCCATTCTCCCAAATCATCCCACCCTCTCCCTCTCCCACAGAGTCCAGAAGACTGTTCTATACATCAGTGTCTCTTCTGCTGTCTCGTATACAGGGTTATTGTTACCATCTTTCTAACTTCCATATATATGCGTTAGTATACTGTATTGGTGTTTTTCTTTCTGGCTACAATAGTAAACAATAGTAAAGTTAAAAAATAAAATAAAAAAATAAAGGGAGAACACACACACACACAAAATAATGTCATCCCAATATCCTAATATGAGACTTTTATCCTAATAAGAGAGTTAGTAAGATTTGTACTGTTAAAAAAGAAAAAAAGATGTTTTGGGAAAAGAACCATGAGAAAAGAAAAAAGGATAGATTGGAATGGAGAGTAGGAAAAACAATTTAGAGGCTATGGAAAGAGACAGAAAGATCAGGACTAAGAAAGTAGCTTGATCAGACTAATTAGGCATCTGTTTAATCTCTCCTATCTTTGGTATTATTAAGTATGGATTAGTTACCAAATCCCAGAGCTGCAGATTAACTTGAGATAGAACATGCTCATTTACCAGTAGCATGAAAAATACATGGGGATTTTAAAAGGAGTTATCTTTAAATTTCTAAAAATAAAGTATAATGGCTTTAGAAATTAACCACAATATTTCCCTTTAGCTGAAGATATTCTATGAAATGAAATGAGTCACATTAACAAATTACATAAACTCAGGTCAACAGGATGCCAACTTGACTGTTGAGTTATACCACTCAAAAACTTTATTTGCTGGAAAGAATAAGCACAATTTCTCAAGATGCTTAAATAATTTCTAGGAAGCTGTTCCTTGATTCCTTGACAGACCTCAGAGTTGAAAGAGTCAAAGACATTCAAAACTGGAAAGGACACTAGAGATGATCTAATTCAACACTTTCCTTGTACTGATGATGAGGCTCAGTGGGGGAGGGGTACTCATCCAAGGTTGCAGGACAAGTTATTTGATTCACTCACTAAGGTAAATATTCACTGAACTCCTAACTTGTGTGAAGTACTGCTTTGGTATCTGAACCAGGAATGGAATCCTGATCTCCAGAACGGCTCTTGTGCAACAATGTGTGCAGCCAAGCTTTAATATCAAATTAATTCATGGGGACCAATTTCGGCTCATACGTCTGTAACTGAGGTCCTTGTCTATCAGTTGTGGAATCCTGGGCCCTTATCTAGACCTACCAAGTCAGAATCTCTCGGGGCAGGGTTATGAAAACTCTATTTATTCATTTCCTAATTCTCACTAATATGAAATTTGAGAAGCACAATCTTGAGGGAATGGAAAGGGAAAAGCAAGGATTTAAATTTTTAATTGAATTTAGAAAGGCAAATGGGCTTCCCTGGTGACTCAGCGGTAAAGCATCTGCCTGCCAATGCAGGAGACAGGGGTTCGATCTCTGGATCAGAAAGATCTCTTGGAGAAATGGCAACCTACTCCAGTATTCTTGCCTGGGAAATCTCATGAATGGAGGACCTGGTGGGCTACAGTTCATAGGGTGACAAAGGAATTGGAAACAACTTAGCGACTAAACAACAACAACAGGAAGGCAAATAGCTAATACATGTCAACATATTCCCAGAAGTAGGAAAGAAACTGATCCTTGAGTCTAGATTTATAACATGTCAGAGTCTCAGAAACTGATTAACCATTTACCAACAAAGTATACTTCACTTTTGTTCTATGCACGTTTACATTTATCTACAATTACCTCTGCTTTTTTCCTATCAGAAGAATATAGTTCAGGATGGTTAAGTGGCTTACAGGAGGTCACAAAGCTAAGAGGCAAGGGCAAATTTTTTTTCCACTACACCACAATTTCCTCACCTGTCAAATATAGGAACTGTACTTGATGAAATTTAAAATTCTCTTGATGATGTATGAAAAATCAGAGAGTGTGTTTCTCTGTATTTTAATTCATTGCAGACTCAATGCCAATGTTTCCTTTAAGGAAGCAGAGGAAAAAATAAAGGCCAAATATCTCTCATCAGACTGAGACCCAGAAACTGCCTTAGAGAAGAATATCCTATGACAGTCCAATATTTGGAACCACCATACTATTCTTACAAATACTGAACTGTGTTGGCTGGTCTCCAATTCCTAACTTCACCATCTGAAACTGAGTCCCTGCCTATCACTATCGAATCCAAGTGGGTGGATAGAGTTCCGGGTTCCAGCTTCTCCAGGTTATTAAATTCCACTGAAGTTAACCAGGTTTAGCTGCTGAACAAGTCTGTGTTATATAGCTGGCAAGTAGCAAAACCATGACCATACCCAAGCTTCCTGATGCAAACACCAAAACACTGTACATTAAACTTCCCTCAAATGCACTTGAGTTAGGGAAAGAACGTGGAAAATAATATGCACAGAATCCAATCCATCACAATACTGAAGTACACAGAAATTCGGTTTTGTATTACTATGATTGCTTGAGGCTAAAATGCTACCAGCCTCTTCACCAACACGCACCACTTCTTTGTGCCACATCAGCCCATCTGCTAGAACGATAACCCATTCACTGAATGACACAGCCAAGTTCAATGCTCCAGAACATATGGCCAGGAGATTGAATGAAATTATATAATTGATGGAAGAAGAAAAACAAGGAATGAAGTAACAGTGAAATGCGTAAGATCGCTGGGTGGATCTGGACAGGAATCAGGAAAGGAAAGATTGTGTTCATGGGATTGGAAGAACTGTGGTAAAATAAGGGTAGCCTAGGGTTCCCAAACTAGCTTTGGCTGAGCCAAGTTGACATTTTATGTTTTACCAGAGAAGCAGAAACAAACAACATTGAAGGCGATGATACATATGGAGGCTTCTATCCTACCCTTGCTGGGTTTTTTGGAAAAATTATAAGGAGACAAGAAACCTATGGAAGCCAGTCATTCTGTACCCTTACTTGGAGACACACTCATCTCCATTTAGCTCTTCAGAGAAGCGTGGAACCTTTGAGTAGGAAGGGTCTTAAAGGTCATCCTTTGTAACTCCCTCAGGTTACAGATGATGCAACTGATGCACAGAAAGAATAAATGACTTGCCCAAGGTCACGCAGTGAGTCACTATCCAAGCTGGGGCATAAGCACCCATTGTACTCTGCCTTCCTCTTGCGTGCTTAGTCACTTCAGTTGTGTCCCACTCTCTGTGACTCTATGGACCATGGCTCGCCAGGCTCCTCTGTCCTTGGGATTCTCCAGGCAAGAATACCGGAGTGGGTTGCCATTTCCTTCTCCCTGCCTTCCTCTTAGAAGTTATATAACTGAAGTTTTTCTTGTTATTATTTCACATTTTATTAGTATGGTTCAGAACTTGATCATTTATGAGCTAGACAAAATGAAAGCAAGATACTAAGATGATTTTTGTGTTCTTAGCATTCTGAACATTTTTTTGGCAAGAAGAGGTGGTGAAAATTTTTATATATCCCATTGGCTACAGTAACTATATTTCTATCTTCATTTTATTTAGAGTATAAAATAATGAACTGGTCAACAATTAATCAAATGTAGGATTAGTCTTTAAATTAAAGGTGGGTTAGACCAAATCATTCTAAGATTCCTAGAAGCATTTGAGGCTCTTTGATTCAAAGAGAGTGGAATAAGCCTTGAACTCCGAGTCCAGAAATATCAGTTAAAATTTTAACTCAACCCATTCTACATCCTTAGACAAATTAATCTGAGTTTCAGTTCCTTCATTCATATGAAAATATTAATAATCTCTAAGCTTCAGATTTATAAGGAAAATGCAAAATTGGTTTTTAGCCACAGTTTACATTCTATATTATTAATATCAGCCTCTAATTACTGAAATTCCAGGTGCTCTACATGTGTGTCTTTGTATGTATATACATGTATATGTATAGGGAGGCACACATGTATGTACGTCCATGCATGGATGAATGAATGGTGTGTGTGTACGTGTGTATTTATGCACATTTCTAGTTTAGCTGTCTGTGCCCAGTTTGACTCAGCTGTAGCCTGTGACCACAGGAGCACTCCTCCAGGATGTACCATACCTGCCCTAATTTTACTTCCTATGAAAATTCACCTCTTCCCACTTTCTCCTGCCTATATCTGCCAAGGTTCACACATCTGACATTCGTGCCTTTGCAGCTACTATGGGTGGCAAGGCTTAGGATTCTACTTTTTCAATATTCTGACTTGTGATTTATGCTTCAACTTACCTTTTAAAATGAACAGATAAGTTTTCCTTTTTATTTATTTTTCCTAGATCTTCCAGTATTTTCTGTAGTAAATATGTGTGCATCTTTCCCTTATGGGATTCAAGGTCCAGTCCTAAATATAAAGCCTGTGAATTAGAAGTCTTTGAACTGAGGATGTGGTTATTTTACTGTCTTTAACTTACAGGCAGACAGGAATAATCAGCTATAATCTTATGGGTGTATACAATGTCTGGCACAAGTTAGGAGTTCAAGTTTTGATGATGTGACATTTTCATGCAGAAGTATTGTCACTGAAAGTCAATTACAAAACTGGCAAACTTTAAAAAGGGGGAAATTCCTCAAATTACTATCTGACTGTGTGGATCACAATAAACTGGAAAATTCTGCAAGACATGGGAATACCAGACCACCTCACCTGCCTCTTGAGAAACCTGTATGCAGGTCAGGAAGCAACAGTTAGAACTGGACATGGAACAACAGACTGGTTCCAAATAGGAAAAGGAGTATGTCAAGTATATCGTCACCCTGCTTATTTAACTTATACGCAGAGAAAGCTGGGCTGGAAGAAGCACAAGCTGGAATCAAGATTGCCAGGAGAAATATCAATAACCTCAGATATGCAGATGACACCACCCTTATGGCAGAAAGTGAGGAAGAACTAAAGAGCCTCTTGATGAAAGTGAAAGAGGAGAGTGAAAAAGTTGGCTTAAATCTCAACATTCAGAAAACTAAGATCATGGCATCGGGTCCCATCATTTCATGGCAAAGAGATGGGAAACAGTGGGAACAGTGGCTGACTTTATTTTTGGGGGCTCCAAACTCATTGCAGATGGTGATTGCAGCCATGAAATTAAAAAATACTTACACCTTGGAAGGAAAGTTATGACCAACCTAGACAGCATATTAAAAAAGCAGAGACATTACTTTGTCAACAAAGGTCTGTCTAGTCAAGGCTATATTTTTTCCAGTAGTCATGTATGGATGTGAGAGTTGGACTATAAAGAAAGCTGAGCACCAAAGAATTGATGCTTTTGAACTGTGGTGTTGGAGAAGACTCTTGAGAGTCCCTTCGACTGCAAGGAGATCCAACCAGTCCATTTTAAAGGAGATCAGTCCTGGGTATTCATTGGTAGGACTGATGTTGAAGCTGAAACTCCAATACTTTGGCCACTTGATGGGAAGAACTGACTCATTTGAAAAGACCCTGATGCTAGGAAAGATTGAGGGCAGGAGGAGAAGGGGATGAGAGAGGATGAGATGGTTGAATGGTATCACCGACTCAATGGACATGGGTTTGGCTAGACTCTGTGAGTTGGTGATGGACAGGGAGGCCTGGCATGCTGCGTTTCATGGGGTTGCAAAGAGTCAGACACAACTGAGAGACTGAACTGGAACTGGAACTATCCGGAAAGCTGTGGCAAGAAACCAGTCTGGAGATGGGTGGAAATAGAGGGAGCACTGGACAGAGTAAATTATTAGCTTTAGCAGTAATGTCATAACAAAAATCACCTTTTCCATATGGACAGTGCTTTTAAATTTACAATGCTCTTTTATTTTCTGTATCTCATTTCATCCTCACAACACTGCTATGGAGCCAAGTCAGTGATATATATTTTCTCCATTTACAAACAAGTATCTAAAGTTCAGGCTTCCCTCATGGCTTAGTGGTAAAGGATCTGCCTGCCAACACAGGAAACATGGGTTTAATCCTTGGGTCAGGAAGATCCTCAGAGTAGGATATGGCAACCCACTCCAGTATTCTGGCCTGGGAAATCCCATGGACAGAGGAGCCTGGCAGGCTACAGTCCATGGGGTTGCAAAGAGTTGGATAAGACTTAGTGAATAAACAAGAACAACAAATCTAAAGTTTGGGGAGGTTAAATATATTGTCTGAGGTCTCTTGTATAGGGACTGGAGAAGTTCAGATTACAAGTTAAGGAATTTTTCTGAAACATAAATTTTATTTCCTAGAACTGAATATCAGTTGCTTCATTAATCTTTTATATTCTCAGAATACATTGTTTTTTAAATTATCAAATGATCTTTTTGGATTGCACAAGTCAGAGATTTTATCTTTAACAATACCCACAATGTCTAATATGAATACTGACTCATTGCATGCATGCTCAGTTGTATCCAACTCTTTGTGGCTCCATGGACTGTAGCCAGCCAGGCTCCTCTGTACATAATATTTCCCAGGAAAGAACACTGGAGTGGGTTGCCATTTCCTACTCCAGAGGTTCCTGACCCAGAGATCAGACCCATGGATCAAACCTGTGGTTCCCACATTAGCGGCTTGCAAAACCTCAGGAACCCCTTCTCACCACAGAAACTCAATCCTTTTTTATTGGGAACCATTATGTTAATACAGTTAAGGTCAAGCCTAGGGTTGTCTTAATTACAATATCTTAATCAGAGAGGGAATCATTATTTCACAAAACAGGAAGTCAGAGGTGGAACAGGCTTCAGGACTGGATGACTCAGTAGCAGTTTGTATCATCCTCAGTCAGGGGGTCAACCAGGTACAGCAGTTCCAGGTAAGAAGCCAGAGAAGAAAAAGACCACGCCATCCTCAGGCCTCCTCACAGGGAGAGGAACCTCTTCCAGAAGCCTCTAACAGTTGCTACCTTGGCTTGCACTGAGTTCAGGCTACTTCTAAGCTAATCACTAATGGCTAGGAAATAGTATAATATTTCTCTCACATCAGTAAGGCCCAGACTAGAGCTGTGCATGAGGTCAGCTTCTCGAGAGACACAGGGCTCTCTGCAGAGATGAGTAGAGAACACAATCAGGATTCTGGTAGGAGGAGCGAGGAACACATGCTGAACAGAAAACAATATTGGTCACTAGAGGCCAATACATGGGCTTATCTCCAGTGTGGAAACAAGGCCTAATTGAAGGAATGTTTAATAGAAGTCCTCAGATTAGATGATAGTTTTTGCTTTACAAATTCAAAGTAATTCAAATATTACTCAGCAAATGGAATATTACTCAGCCATTAAAAGGAAGGAAATTGGGTTATTTATACAGATGTGGATGGACCTAGAGACTGTTATACACAGCAAAGTCAGTGAGAAAGAGAAAAACAAAATATTAATGCATATATGTGGAACCTAGAAAAATGGTAGGGATGAACTTATTTGCAGGACAGCAGTAGAGATCTAGATGTAGAGAACACACGTATGGATGTGCGAGGGGAGGGAAAAGAGGGTGGGATGAATCAGGAGACTGGGACTGATATATATACACTGCTGCTGCTGCTGCTAAGTTGCTTCAGTCGTGTCCGACTCTGTGCAATCCCATAGACAGCAGCCTACACGGCTCCGCTGTCCCTGGATTCTCCAGGCAAGAATACTGTAGTGGGTTGCCATTTCCTTCTCCAATGCATGTATGCGTGCTAAACAACTTCAGTCATGTCTGATTCTGTGCGACCCTATGGACAGCAGCCCACCAGGCTCCTCTGTCCATGGGATTCTCCAGTAAAGAACACTGGAGTGGGTTGCCATTTCCTTCTCCAACACATGAAAGTGAAAAGTGAAAGTGAAGTTGCTCAGTCCTGTCTGACTCTTTGCGACCCCATGGACTGCAGCCTACCAGGCTCCTCTGTCCATGGGATTCTCTAGGCAAGAGTACTGGAGTAGTTTGCCATTTCCTTCTCCAATATATATACTACCGTATACAAAATAGCTAGCTAGTGGGAACCTGCTGTATAACGCAGGGAACTCAGTTCAGGGCTCTGTGGTGACCTAGATGGGTGAGATGGGGGTGTGGGGTAGAAGGGAGGTCCAAGAGGAAGGGGATATATGTATACATATAGTTGATTCACTTCACTGTACAGTAGAAACCAACAATATTGTAAAACAACTATACTCCAATTTAAAAAAAATGAAAATCAATACTTCATATTTTAGAGTGACAGTACAATAAATATATTTACATTGTTTATTAACTTGAATGACAGAAAATTATCATTTGTAAGGATGCAAGAATTACAGTAACAGCATGATAGTTTTTGTCATTCATTCACAAAGTTCATTAATCAATTTAATGAGTTGTCACTGAGCAAGTGCTGCATGCTGCGTAGAGTTCTAGACAGTGAGTTTGTGTGTGTGTGTATGTGTGTGCTCAGTCGTGTCTCTTTGTCACCCGATGGACTGTATCCAGCCAGGTTCCTCTGTCCATGGGATTTTCCCAGCAAGAATATTGGAGTGGGTTGCCATTTCCTCCTCCAAGGGAATCTTCCCAACCCAGTGATCAAACTCATGTCTCCTGGGTCTCCTGTATTGCAGGCAGATTCTTTATCACTGAGCTATCTGATAAGCCCAGTGAGCATACCAACATAAATTCATCAATGGATGTGTGTTAAGGGAGGGGGTGGAGGCAGGTGCAAGTTATCACAATGAAGCATTCTTCTTTTTATTCTGTACAAAGTAGGATGGGAAGATGGTTCAATACCCTGGGGTCAAGTATACCCATATATGATGAGAAATAATAAATGTAATTAATAAACATATGCATACTTTGATCTTAGTAGCAGTAAAATTGAGAATCTTTATTATTGAAGCTGTTACATAGACCCTAAGTATTAAGTATGATATTCTACTTGCAAAATGAAATTGCGTAAAGACATAGATAGGTAGCATGACGATTTTCCCAAGTGCAGTTCTAACAAGGCCAGCAGACTGACAGCTAACTAACTATAAGATGTAATTGTTGAAGGTATGACAGCCAGTTGTCTATAAAGAATCGTAATTTCAAAAGACACATGCACTTCTATGTTCACTGCAGCACTATTCACAGTAAGGACATACAAGCAACCTAAATGTCCATCAAAAGAGGAACGGATAAAGACGTGGTACGTATATACAATGGAATATTACTCAGCCATAAAAACGAATGAAACTGGGTCATTTGTAGAGATGTGGATGGACCTAGAGACTGTCATACAGAGTGAAATCAGAAAGAGAAAAATATGATATATTAACATTATACGTAGAGTCTAGAAAAATGGTATAGATGATCTTATTTGCAAAGCAGAAATAGAGACACGGGGAGGTGGGTAGAATAAATTGGGAGACTGGGATTGACACATGAACACTATTGATACTACGTATAAAACAGGTAACTAATGAGAACCGAATTTACAGCTCAGGGAGCCCTACTCAGTGCTCTGTGGTGACCTAAATGGGAAGGAAATCCAGAAAAGAAGGGATGTACGCATATAGACAATTCACTTTGCTCTACAGCAGAAATGTAAACACAACAATGTAAAGTAACTATACTCCAATTAAAAATTAATTTAATAAAAAGAGTAATCCAATCATCTAAAAGTGAAAATCAAAGCTTAGTTTAAAAACTAATAATAAAAAACATGAGCTCATGTTTTAAGTACTTAGACACAATACAAATACAATCTTATTTAATCATCAGAAAACCCCCGAATAGGTATTATTACTATTACTACTACTATTAGTACTATTATTATCACTACTGTTTTACTGATGTGGAAATTGAAACTCAGAGGATGAGTAGTGAAATCTGTCACTACTTCTACCTTTTCCCCTTCTGTTTGCCATGCAATAATGAGGCTGCATGATATGATCTTAGTTGTTTTTTTTTTTTAATATTTAGTCTTAAGCTGGCTCTTTCACTCTCCTCCTTCACTCTCATCAAGAAGCTCTTTAGTTCCTCTTTGCTTTCTGCCATTAGAGTGGTATAATCCACATACTAACATTGTTGATGTTTCTTCCGCCTATCTTGATTCCAGCTTGTAACTCATCCAGCCAGGTATTTCTCATGATTTGCTCAGTGTATAAGTTAAACAAACAGGGTGACAGCAGACAGCCCTGTCATACTCCTTTCTCAACCTTGAACCAATCAGTTGTTCTATACAGGGTTCTAACTGTTGCTTCTTGACTCACATACAGGTTTCTCAGGAGACAGGTAAGATGGTCTGGTATTCCCATCTCTCTAAGAGCTTTCCATAATGTCACTCCTAATTTCTTTCAGATGGCCACTAAAGTAGCAAGTTAAATAAGTTTCCCCAAATTATTTAAAGTGATAAATAATAAAGAAAGGGCATTAAAATATTTATTTTAACCCTCTTTGATTTTTATAGATGATAAAACCAGGCAGTGAATGGACCCAGTGGAATACTCCTGTGTTACCTACTCCACCTAATGAATGCTTGTGCTTTTAGTCTCTGCTTGCTTAAAGCAGTGCTAGTGCTGCTATGGCCTTGTGTTTTCTACAACAGTAACCTTAGCCTGTGGCTGGGAGCAGGGCAGCATTTTCCAAAGCTTAGGACCCTGTCCTCTAGTCAACTACCAGAATACTGAAATACTGGTCAGGATACTGAAGTGGGTAGCTGTTCCCTTCTCCAGGGGATCTTCCCAACCCAGGGACTGAACCCAGGTTTCCCACATTGCAGGTGAATTCTTTACCAACTGAGCCACCAGAGAAACCCAAGAATACTAGAGTGGGTAGCCTATCCCTTCTCCAGCAGATCTTTCAGACCCAGGAAAAGTACCAGGATCTACTGCATTGCAGGCAGATTCTTTATCAGCTGAGCTACCAGGGAAGCCCTCTAGTCAACTACAAGAAGATTTATTTGGTTTTAAATAATGTTGAATCACATAAAAGAAAAATAATTTCCTTGTCAATTAAAAAAAAATGTATTTACTTCAAAGAGAAAGTCTCAGGATGATTCTAATATAGCCTTAGTAACTCTGTGACTTGATAATCTCCCTTTTTAAGAAACTCACAATAAGCAGTTCTGTTTAGTTTTATTGTATTTTTATACTCATGGTCACCTTTTCTTTATGGAGAGTTGCATAAGCTTTGCAAATATCATAGTTATATGAATTTTTCTTTTAAAAAATCAATCAACTGAAAAATATCAAGCAATTAATAGCATAAGTGACATGACAAAAAAAATCATCAAAATGGTATGAGAATGATTTTAAATGATGAAATGGTTCAAGACAGATTCTGGAGTCAAATACACACAGAATTTGAATGCAACTTCTAGAGGTATAAGACGTGGAGTAACATATATTATTTCAGTGATTCACGTTTACTGATGGCAAAATGAGAACATTTGAGGTGCCCACCCATGGTTTGCTGTGAGGACTAACAAAATGATCATTTTCAGGTTCTTACCACACTGCCTGGCTTATGGTGAGTGATCAGCAAGTGCCAACTGCTATTTTATCAGCAATGGCAGCACCACCATCACCTTGACTAAGGAATGTTGATATATTTTATAGAATCATAGATTATAAAAACCTAATGAATTAAAAAAAAACAACTCTAAAATTTATCTAAGTGAACCTTCCCCAAACCCCAACATCTGAGGGTATGGAGAAAAGAGAACCCTCCTACACCGTTAGTGGGAATGTACAATTGTTATAGAGAACAGTATGGAGGGTCCTTAAAACACTAAATTTGGAACTACTGTATGATTCAGCAATTCCATATACCCACTCCTGAGCATATATCCAGAGAAAACCATAATTAGAAAAGATATATGCACCCCAATATTCATTGCAACACTCTTTACAATAGCCAAGACATGCCAACAACCTAAATGTCCATCAACAGAGGAATGGATAAGGAAGATATCAATTCAGTTCAGTCACTCAGTCATGTCCGACTTTTTGTGGCCTTATGGCCTGCAGCATGCCAGGTTTCCCTGTCCAGCACCAACTCCTGGAGCTTACTCAAATTCTCGTCCATCGAGTTGGTGACGCTATCCAACCATCTTATGATCTGTCGTCCCCTTCTCTTCCTGCCTTCAATCTTTCCCACCATCAGGATCTTTTGCAATGACTCAGTTCTTCCCATTAGGTAGCTAAAGTATGGAGTTTCAGCTTCAGCATCAGTCCTTCCAATGAATATTCAGGACTGATTTCGTTTAGGATTGACTGGTTTGATCTTGCAGTCCAAGGGACTCTCAAGAGTCTTCTCCAACACCACAGTTCAAAGCATCAATTCTTTGACACTCAACTTTCTTTATGGTCCAACTCACACATCCATACATGACTACTGGAAAAACCATAGCTTTGACTAGACAGACCTTTATTGGCAAAGTAATGTCTCTACTTTATAATATGCTGTCTAGGTCGGTCATAGCTTTTTCTTCCAAGGAGCAAGCATCTTTTAATTTCATGGCTGCAGTCACCATCTGCAGTGAGTTTGGAGCCCACAAAAATAAAGTCTGTCACTGTTTCCATTGTTTCCCCATCTATTTGCCATGAAGTGATGGGACTGGATACCATGATCTTAGTTTTCTGAATGTTGAGTTTTAAGCCAACTTTTTAACTCTCCTCTTTCAGGTTCATCAAGAGGCTCTTTAGTTCTTCTTTGCTTTCTGCCATAAGGCTGCTGTCATCTCCATATCTGAGGTTATTAATATTTCTCCTGGAAATCTTGATTCCAGCTTGTGATTCATCCAGCCCAGCAGTTCACATGATGTACTCTGCATAGAAGTTAAATAAGCAGGGAGAAAATATACAGCCTTGAAGTAGTCCTTTCCCGATTTGGAACCAGTCTGTTGTTCCATGTCCAGTTCTAACTGTTGCTTCTTGACCTGCATACAGATTTCTTAGGAGGCAGGTAAAGTTGTCTGGTATTCCCATCTCTTTAAGAATTTTCCACAGTTTGTTGTGATCTGCACAGTCAAAGACTTTGGCATAATCAATAAAGCAGAAGTAGATGTTTTTCTTGAACTCTCTTGCTTTCTCGATGATCAAATGGATGTTGGCAATTTGATCTCTGGTTCCTCTGCCTTTTCTAAGTAGCTTAAACATTTGGAAGCTCATGGCTGATGTACCGTTGAAGCCTGGCGTGGAGAACTTTGAGCATTACTTTGCTGGCATGTGAGATGAGTACCATTGTGCAGTAGTCTGAACATTCTTTGTTAGTGCCTTTCTTTGGGATTAGAATGAAAACAGACCTTTTCTAGTCCTGTGGCCACTGATGAGTTTTCCAAATTTGCTGGCGTATTGAGTGCAGCACTTTCACAGCATCGTCTTTTAGGATTTGAAATAACTCAACTGTAATTCCATCACTTCCACTAGCTTTGTTCATAGTGATACTTCCTAAGGCCCACTTGACTTCGCATTCCAGGATGTCTGGCTCTAGGTGAGTGATCACACCATCGTGGTTATCTGGGTCATGAAGATCTTCTTTGTATAGTTCTCTTCTGTGTATTCTTACCACCTCTTTTTAATATCTTCTGCTTCTGTCAGGTCCATACCATTTCTGTCCTTTATTGTGCCCATCTTTGCATGAAATGTTCCCTTGGTGTCTCTAATTTTCTTGAAGAGATCTCTAGTACTCCCCATTCTATTGTGTTCCTCTATTTCTTTGCATTGATCACTGAGCAAGGTTTTCTTATCTCTCCTTGTTATTCTTTGGAACTCTGCATTCAAATGGGTGTATCTTTCCTTTTCTCCTTTGCCTTTAACTTCTCTTATTTTCTCAGCTATTTGTAAGGCCTTGTCAGACGCCATTTGCCTTTTTATTTTAAATTAATTTATCTTTTATAAAGGATAATTGCTTTACAGAATTTTGTTGCTTTCTGTCAAACCTCAACATGAATCAGCCATAGGTATACATATATCCCCTCCTTTTTGAACCTCCCTCCCCATCCTGCCCCTTTAGGTTGATGCAGAGCCCCTGTTTGAGTTTCCTGAGCCATACAGCAAATTCCCATTGGCTAACTATTTTACATAAACCATTTGCCTTTTTGCATTTCTTTTTCTGGGGATGACCTTGATCACTGTCTCCTGTACAATGTCACAAACCTCCATCCATAGTTCTTTCAGGCATTCTGTCTATCAGATCTAATCCCTTGAATCTATTTGTCACTTCCACTGTATAATAATGGGAGGGATTTGATTTAGGTCATGCCTGAATGGTCTAGTGGTTTTCCCTACTTTCTTAAATTTAAGTCTGAATTTGGCAATAAGGAGTTCATGATCTGAGCCACAGTAAGCTTCCGGTCTTGTTTTTGCTGACTGTACAGAGCTTTTCCATCTTTGGCTGCAAAGAATATAATCAATCTGATTTCAGTATTGACCATCTGGTGATGTCCATGTGTGGAGTCTTCTCTTGTGTTGTTGGAAGAGGGTGTTTGCTATGACCAGTGTGTTCTCTTGACAAAACTCTGTTAGCCTTTGCCCTGCTTTGTTTTGTACTCCAAGGCCAAATTTGCCTGTTACTCCAGGTGTTTCTTGACTTCCTACTTTTGCATTCCAGTCCCCTGTAATGAAAAGGACATCTAGAACTAACATAGTTCTAGAAGGTCTTGTAGGTCTTCACAGACCCATTCAACTTCAGCTTCTTCAGCATTACTGGTTGGGGCATAGACTTGGATTACTGTGATATTGAATGGTTTGCCTTGGAAATGAACAGAGATCATTCTGTCATTTTTAAGATTGCATCCAAGTACTGCATTTCGGACTCTTTTGTTGACTATGATGACTACTCCATTTCTTCTAAGGGATTCTTGCCCACAGTAGTAGATATAAAGATCATCTGACTTAAATTCACCCATTCCAGTCCATTTTAGTTCACTGATTCCTAAAATGTTGATGTTCACTCTTGCCATCTCCTGTTAGACCACTTCCAATTTGCCTTGATTCATGGACCTAACATTCCAGGTCCCAAGGAAGATATGGTACATATATATGCCATAGAATATTACTTAGCCATAAAAAGAATGAAATAATGCCATTTGGAGAAATGTGGATGGACCTAGGGATTGTCTCACCAAGTGAAGTAAGTCAGAGAAAGATATTATACTTCACATATCACTTATATGTGAAATCTAATAAAAATAATATAAGTAAACTTATTTACAAGCTGAAAGAAACTAACAGATCTTGAAACGAAACTTATGGTTACCAAGGAGGAAATGTGAGGAAAGAGATAAATTAGGAGATTGGTATTAACATATACATACTACTATATATAAAATGGATAACTAACAAAGACTTGCTATATATCACAGGGAACTCTACACAATATTCTGTAATTACCTATATGGGAAAATAGTCTAAAAAAGAACGAATATATGTATAAAACTGATTCATCTTGCTGTATACCTAAAACTAACAATACTGTAAATCAACTGTATGCCAATAAAAATTAAAATAAATAAAAATAAAAGCAACATTTTTCCCAGAATAGAATGTCTCCTTTTTCCCTAACCAATATATGATTACAAAAAATAAAATTTGTTTTAAAAATTTAAAAAGCAAACACTAAAAACCTCTAAAATTTATCTACTCTAACCTTCCCCAGACCCCACCCACTGAGGCTTAAGTTTCCTCTAAAGGAGTTTTTAACCTCTATGGTTTATGACTTTTAATAATTTATTTTAAATATTGTAATGTCTTTATTCTACTCAAACTAAAATTTAGCATACATGTTAATTATGATGTAGGGAAGTAGTATAAGCAGTACTGACTTTGTCAGTAATAGAAATCACAGCCATTTTCACATAATGGCTCTTGAAATATTTATATTCTTTGGCACTTAGAGATTTAAGATAGTTATTAGAGCATATGGTTATGAGCATATTAAATAGAAGCAAATTTATTACTATATCTCAAATGTGTAGTGTTTTGATAACTCCATTTCAAAATAATTAATTTCCTTATAATCTTATATATTTTAAGTTATACATTTACAAGCATTCTGAGAGAAAAAAATGTGAGGCATTATCACACTGCCTCAGGTGTCCATAGAACACACAAAAGGTTTAAACACCCCTGCTCTATCACCTAACCAAACAAAAAGTTCCTGTGATCCATTTGCATACCTTGGGAGATTTCCTGGTGAGCTCTTAAAACCATAGACAACAAATTCTATGGAAAAAAAACAGACTACTGTGCTAAAACAAATTTCTGAAAAGGCGTAAACTAATTCTGACACATACCTTGCAAAAGTATTTGATTTACCAGCCAAGAAAAATGCTAATGTAAGTAGCTGACTTTCTGAGATTTAAATCACCTAATGAATAAAGGTAGCAGGATTTCATTCTGTTTTATAGTATACTCTGTCTACAAGGCATTTTCTTATCTACTAAGTCACAATTAATGTTGCTTCACTGTTGCTCACACATTACTTGCCTTGCTAACAAAAAAAGCAGGGTGGGGGGAGCATCAGCTTTCAATCATTTTAACTAATCCATCTTCTCTACAAAAGACATGTAGATAATTACATCAATTTTTTTTTTCAGCAAATGTTTTTATCTCTTTAAAATTACAAGGCACAGGACTTCCTTGGGAGTCCAGTGGCTAAAACTCCATATTTCCAATGCAGGCGGCCTGGACCCAATCCCTGGTCAGGGAACTAGATCCCACATGCTGCAACTAAGAGTTCACACACCAAAAGCAAAGGTCCTGCATGCTGTATCAAAGACCAGGTGCAGCCAAATAAATAAATACATTTTTTTTTTTTTAATTAGGAGGCAGTTACCTAATTCATGACATAAGAAAGGACCAGAGAGTTAGGTTGGTGGTTGAGCAATGTGCAGACCCAAGGCATTCTTGCTTCCCATCTAATACTCTTTCTAGCACTCTGGGCCAGAGAAAAGAATTTGGGAAATGGTAGGTAGACAGAGAAAGAGAGAGAAAAGAACAAGGCAGCTCAGATGGTAAAGAATCCACCTGCAATGTGAGAGACTTGGGTTTGATCCCTGGGTTCGGAAGATCCCCTGAAGCAGGGGATGGCAACCCACCCCAGTATTCTTTGCCTGAGGAATCCCATGGACAGAGGCATCTGGTGGGCTACAGTCCATGGGGTCTCAAAGAGTCGGACACGAGTGAGTGACTAAGCACAGCACAGGTAGAAAGAGAGAGAAAAAGAATAAATTAATAATTTTACCTTTAAAAAGTGTTTCCATAGAATCACTTTTCATGTTCCCTCCAAACACTGTGTAATGTTATCAACCATATTTTGTTAAAGAAACAAGAGACCAAAGAGGTTAAATGGTTTGTTCAACTTCATACAGCCAAAAGGAGCAGACAAGGTTTGAACTCTGGACAGCTAGTTAAGAGGCTGCCTCTGGCCTTAGCTTTGCCCTGACTCAATGCATTCCCTTACAGAGCTGGTGGCACAATCTTTCTAAAGGACAGATCTGACCATGCCACTTTTAGATTCGTTATCTTTCAGAAATGTTTGGGAAAAAATCAAAGGCTTAGAAATCCATCTTGGTCTGGCTATTGCTTACTTCTGCTCTGTAGAGCTAGCTCCACTGGTGTTTGAAAAATGACTGTTAAATACAAGTTTTCAAGTCAGTTTATAAACTGTTGGCAGCTTGATTTTGGCCTTGGTGAGAATTTTTACACCACAAAAACTGGCAAAAGTTACAAATGAATGTTCTTTCTATTTGAGAACAGATTTACCAATACACTGCTGTTCCATAGCACACATCATTTGAACACAGTCTCTTTCTCTTCTTTTCAACCATGCTGAACTAACTTTCATTCCCTAATGTGGTGGTTTGGTTGCTAAGTCGTGTCTGACTCTTGCAACCCCATAGTCTGTAGCCTGCCAGGCTCCTCTGTCCATGGGATTCCCCAGGCAAGAATACTGAAGTGGGTTGTCATTTCCTTCTCCAGGGGATCTTCCCAACTCAGGAATTGAACCTGTGTCTCTTGTGTCTTCTGCATTGCAGGCAAATTCTTTAGCACTGAGCCACTGGAGAAGTAATGAAAAAAAACATGACTTGCAACTTATCTATATTCAGAGGAGAGATATCAAAAACTGGGAAAATCATTCTCAAAACAAAAGAATTTAAGGGGGAAAAAAAGAGACAAAACTAGGGTCTTTATTTCTGGCTCTAGCCCAAGGATGACAAACATTTATTCAGCTGGCACCTATTACCAAGAGCTTCCAGGTTTGATCTCTGTACCCTTTTCTGCTGAGCCCAGGGGACTCCTCCATGGCAGCATCACTGTCAACAATCAAAGCCAGCGTGAAAAGTGAAACTCATTTGCAAGCTTGGAGGCCGACCACTGCCTTCCTCCCAGAAGCCTTTCTGCCCTACTTTCAAGTATCTCAACAGCCTTCTTTTTGTCTCAAGATTGAAACTTAGAGCAGTGAATAAAGAGCAGGAAGAGGAAGTGAGGAAGCTCTGTGGGAGGGCAAATTTGCAAACAGGAGGGTAGGGAGGGCCTGCCATAATCTGCTCTCACATTCCACCTCCTCCCCTTTCCTTTCTTCCCTGGAGTTTCTTCTGTTTCCTTCTGACTAATTCTCTCGGTGATTGCTCTCCCTCATGCCCATCTCATTCCAGCTTCTCATTCCTTCTCTGTTCCCTTTTCTGACCTTCTGTCTCCCTTTCTCCTCTGCCAACCTCTTTCTTTCCCAACTTCCTCCTTACATTTCCTCCTGCCTTTTAAATTGTTCCATGATCTCTCTTTGAATTTGTTTTCTTCTGTCTCATTCCCCCTCCCTCTCTCAACTAGATTCCAGAAGAATTAACTTTATCTTGAACACTATTTTCCTCCTCTTTCCCTGGTCCTACTTCTCCTTATCCTTCAAATTTCACCTTCTGTATCCTTTACTTCCTGACATACATCACCTTCAATTTTTTTAATTGAAAAAATTCTAGAGCACTTTCCCCCTGAAGAGACCTTTCAAATAAATAGCAAAATGATTTATTTAATCTAAAGGCAATAGCTTAAAAAAAAATTGTATCACATACATAGTAATGAAATCCTACAAATTATTCTGCAGCTGGCTTTATAAATTTGTCATAACATCTAAATGGATAATCTTATCAAACATAGTTCTTTTTAAATTAAAGCCTAGCAAGCAATGACACACACACAAAAATTAATCTTGTCATGTGTTGAACATCTACTATGTATACATTGCTCAATATATTACTCAACTTCTAAAGCCTTTGATTTTTTCTATCTATCTTTACACATAATCTGATTTCTAAAGATATTTCATGGGAAACGTTGTTTTTAAATGAGCACAGGTTATTAGAGCATGGACACTTTTACTATCTTTTAATGAACCTTGAATATCTGCTGGTCTTGGGTGGAAAAATTATGTGTGACCTTGTAGAGGCCTCTGAGTGACTTTCTTAAAGACTGTCTGTATCTTACCTCTCATCGGTGTAGAAATATAAAAATTTATGCTGAAAAAGAGTGGAATGACCTTTCTTTAAAAACAGAGCATAAAAGCATAGGAAAGGCATTCTGCAGAGGATGGAGAACCCTGGTTAACCTCCTTATAGTAGAGAAGCATCTCCTCAAAGTCTGTCATCCCAGTGGCTGACCAGGTTCAAAAACAAGCTTGGAACTAACATACAAAAGAAATTCAGCAAATCTCTTTAAGAAAATCCCTAATTACCAGACCAGAAAAAATGGAAACATACTACAGACAAATCTCTTATTTTTACCACAAAATTACTACAGAAGAGCAGTTAGGGAATATTAAGTTCAAATCCACCATTTTACCAGGAGTCACTTGGTTATAATTTAGAATACGAACATTCTTTGGCATTGTCTTTCTTTGGGATTGGTATGAAAATGGACCTTTTCCAGTTCTGTGGCCACTGCTGAGTTTTCCAAATTTGCTGGCATACTGAGTGAAGCACTTTCACAGCATCATCTTTTAGGATTTGAAATAGCTCAGCTGGAATTCCATCACCTCCACTAGCTTTGTTTGTAGTGATCCTTCCTAAGGCCCACTTGACTTCTCATTCCAGGATGTCTGGCTCTAGGTGAGTGATCACACCATTGTGATTATCTGTGTCATAAAGATCTTGTTTGTGTAGTTCTTCTGTGTATTCTTGCCATCTCTTCTTAACATTTTCTGCTTCTTTTAGGTTCATACCATTTCTGTCCTTTATTGTGCCCATCTTTGCATGAAATGTTCCCTTGTTATCTCTAATTTTCTTCAAGAGATCTCCAGTGTTTCCCACTCTATTGTTTCCTTCTACTGCTTAGCATTGATCACTGAGGAAGGATTCTTATCTCTCCTTGTTATTCTTTGGAACTCTGCATTCAAATTTATATATCTTTCCTTTTCTCATTTGCCTTTAGCTTCTCTTCTTTTCACAGATATTTGTAAGGCCTCCTGAACAAACATTTGCCTTTATTTTAAATTAATTTATTTTTCACTAAAGGATAATGGCTTTACAGAATTTTGTTGTTTTCTGTCAAACCTCAACATGAATCAGCCATAGGTATACATATATCCCCTCCTTTTTGAACCTCCCTCCCATCTCTCTCCCCATCCAGTCCCTCTAGGTTGATACAGAGTCCCTATTTCAGCTTCCTGAGCCATGCAGCAAATTCCCATTGGCTATCTATTTTACATAAACAATTTGCTTTTTTGTATTTCTTTTTTTGGGGATGGTCTTGATCACTGCCTCCTGTACAATGTCACAAACCTCCATTCACAGTTCTTCAGGCATTCTGTCTATCATATCAAACCCCTTGAATCTATTTGTTACTTCCACTGTATAATAATGGAAGGGATTTGATTTAGGTCATGCCTGAACGGTCTACTGGTTTTCCCTACTTTCTTAAATTTAAGTCTGAATTTGGCAATAAGGAGTTCATGATCTGAGCCACAGTAAGCTCCCGGTCTTGTTTTTGCTGACTGTATAGAGCTTCTCCATCTTTGGCTGCAAAGAATATAATCCATCTGATTTCAGTATTGACCATCTGGTGATGTCCATGTGTGGAGTCTTCTCTTGTGTTGTTGGAAAAGGGTGTTTGCTATGACCAGTGCGTTCTCTTGACAAAACTCTGTTAGCCTTTGCCCTGCTTCATTTTGTACCCCAAGGCCAAGGTATCTCTTGATTTCCTACTTTTGCATTCCAGTCCCCTGTAATGAAAAGGACATCTAAAACTAACATAGTTCTAGAAGGTCTTGTAGGTCTTCACAGACCCATTCAACTTCAGCTTCGTTAACATTACTGGTTGGGGCATAGACTTGGATTACCGTGATCCTGAATGGTTTGCCTTGGAAATGGACAGAGATCATTCTGTCGTTTTTGAGATTGCATCCAAGTATTGCATTTTGGACTCTCTTGTTGACTATAAGAGCTACTCCATTTCTTCCAAGGGATTCTTGCCCACAGTAGTAGATACTGAAGTGGTTTGCCATTCCCTTCTCCAGTTTTGTCAATGGGTGAGTTAAATTCACCCATTCCAGTCCATTTTAGTTCACTGATTCCTAAAATGTTGATGTTCACTCTTGCCATCTCCTGTTTGACCACTTCCAATTTGCCTTGATTCATGGACCTAACATTCCAGATTCCTATGCAATATTGTTCTTTACAGCATTGGACTTTACTTCCATCACCAGTCACACATCCACAAAGGGGTGTTGTTTTTGCTTTGGCTCCATCTCTTCATTCTTTCTGGAGTTACTTTTCCACTGTTCTCCAGTAGCTTATTGGGCACCTACCAACCTGGGGAGTTCATCTTTCAGGGTCCTCTCTTTTTGCCTTTTCATACTGTCCATAGGGTTCTCAAGGCAAGAATACTGAAGTGGTTTGCCATTCCCTTCTCCAGTTTTGTCAGAAGTCTTCACCAGGACCCATCCTTCTTGGGTGACACTACATGGCATGGCTCATGGATTCATTGAATTAGACAAGGCTGTGGTCCATGTGATCATTCCAATCCCAAAGAAAGGCAGTGCCAAAGAATGTTCAAACTACCGCACAATTGCACTCATTTCACACACTAGCAAACTAATGCTCAAAATCCTCCAAGCTAGGTTTCAACAGTACATGAACCATGAACTTCCAGTTGTTCAAGCTATTTAGAACCATCTATTTAGAAAAGGCAGAGGAGCCAGAGATCAAATTGCCAGTATTCGCTGGATCATCAAAAAGGTAAGATAGTTCCAGAAAAACATCTATTTCTGCTTCATTGACTAGGCCAAAGCCTCTGACTGTGTGGATCACAATAAACTGTGGAAAATTCTTAAAGAGGTGGGAATACCATACCACCTTACCTGACTCCTGAGAAATCTGTATGCAGGTCAAGAAGCAACAGTTAGAACTGGACATGGAACAACAGACTGGTTCCAAATTAGAAAAGGAGTACTTCAAGGCTGTATATTTTCTCCCTGCTTATTTAACTTCTATGCAGAATACATCATGTGAAATGCTGGGCTGGATGAAACACAAGCTGGAATCAAGATTGCCAGGAGAAATATCAATAACCTCAGATATGCAGATAACACCACCTGATGTCAGAAAGCGAAGAAGAACTAAAGAGCCTCTTGAAGAAAGTGAAAGAGAAGAGTGAAAAAGTTGGCTTAAAGCTCAACATTCAGAAAACTAAGAGCATGTTATCCATTTCCATCACTTCATCGCAATAGATGGGGAAACAGTGGAAACAGTGAGAGACTTTATTTTGAGGGGCTCCAAACTCACTGCAGATGGTGACTGCAGCCATGAAATTAAAAGATGCTTGCTCCTTGGAAGAAAAGCTATAACCAAACTAGACAGCATATTAAAAAGCAGAGACATTACATTGCCAATAAAGGTCTGTCTAGTCAAAGCTATGGTTTTTACAGTGGTCATGTATGGATGTGAGAGTGGCCTATAAAGAAAGCTGAGCACTGAAGAATTGATGCTTTTGAACTGTGGTGTTAGAGAAGACTCTTGAGATTCCCTTGGACTGCAAGGAGATCAAACCAGTCAATCCTAAAGGAAGTCAGTCCTGAACAGTCACTGGAAGGACTGATGCTAAAGCAGAAGCTCAAATACTTTGGCCATCTGATGCAAAGAACTGACTTACTGTAAAAGCTCTAATTCTGGAAAAGACTGTAGGCGGGAGGAGAAGGGGATGACAGAGGATGAGATAGTTAGGTGGCATCACCAACTCAATGGACATGAGTTTGAGTAAACTCCGGGAGTTGGTGATGTCAGGGAAGCCTGGTGTGCTGCAGTCCATGGAGTCACAAAGAATTGGACACAACTAAGTGACTGAACTGAATAATATGAACTTTAGAGATAAATAGACTTGAGTTTAAATTGTCATTCTGAAACCCACTAGCTGTGTTTTAAACTAATAAAATTGCGTGCACATTAGATTGCTATACATATTAAACAGATGAAGCTCATAAAGTATGGCAAAATAAAAAGTGTTCAATTCATATTAACTATAAGTTCTTGAGAAGGAAACACCATTTCTTGAAATCACAAACTTGTTCAAAAGCAACATTAAGACCAGATTACAATCAAACTGATTTTCATACCAATGTCTTTCCATCCCCAGAGATCATTAAACTGTGGCCCGTGGGCCAAATCTGCCCTGTTGTTTTGCAAATAAAGTTTTATTGTCACAAAGCCACACTCATTCAGCCAAGTATTGATGATGGTTAATGCTAAAATGGCAGAGCTGAGTAGCTGCAAACCACAGAGCCAAAAGTATTTACTAAAAATCCTTTACAAAAAAAGTGTGTTTAATCTTGTGACTACCGCACAACTTCAAGGCTAGGTCATTTAGGGAAACTAAGTAAGCTTTACTATAACTCTTCCTATACCCTTGGGGTGTCTTAGATTTATTGGTGAAATCTGACCTTCTCAAGTCTTAGTTTTGGTAGCTTAAAATGAAAAAAAAAAAAAACAGTTTCCATAGCAGGAGCGCTATTTCCTGTAAAGAGTAGACTTCAGATTCAAAAGGATATTCCTAGTTATTCATTCAGATCTTCCAATTCCACTCAATTCTCAAATTTCTACCCTATTTTGCTCTCTACCAATTTGAGAATCACTGACTCAATAGACATGAGTTTGAGCAAGCTCTGGGAGATGGTGAAGGACAGGGAAGCCTGGCATGCTGCAGTCCACAGAGTTGCAGAGTCAGACACGAATGAGTGATGGAATAAGAATAAATTTGAGAATCTTGCATTTAAAATTGCTAGGCACTCCTCTTTCCCATACAGCTATGTTTCATCAGGGTCAAGGAATGACAGTGCTAAATCTGTCCTTTGCCCTCTGTTTGCCCACAAGAAGAACTGTTGTCCATATAGGGAAAATCTCATCATAGATCCCAAACACAGTGGGTTTTTTTTCCCTTAAACTAAAACTGCCCCCATGATTTACTTTATGTTGCTCAACTATTTACAATTCCAGTAAGACCACAGATTTCAAATTTTACAATAAGGATTGTAGCCTTTACTAATTTTTTTTTTTTTTTGGAGGGGGGAGGGGGAGCTGCCCCCTCTGGCTTATGGGATCTTAATTCCTCAACCAGGGACTGAATCTGGGCCCTGGCAGTGAAAGCAGCAAGTCTTAACCATTGGACCAGCAAAGAATATCTATTAAACTATGTTTAACAGCTTTGCTGGGAGAAAGAAAATCAATGATCACTAGTCAGAGATGAGAACCAAGGATCTTATTTGAGTTCCTCAAGATAGTAAACTTGTAGATTTACTTTAATACACAATTTAAGTATTCATCTGAGACTGCCTTTTTATGAAGAGATGAGAAAAAACTTTAATGGACTCACAAGAAAAGGAGCCCTCATGACCCTGGGAAAGGGAGAGGAAGGTGGACCATGTAACCATGAGCAGCAAAGTCCAGACAGGTACTTGGAAAGGTTGCTGACAATACACATTTGGAAGAAATGGTGACTTTATCTGGATTTAAAAAAAAAATGTGATCTACAGAAGGATTATACTTCAGTTAACTCTTGAACTGCCCGGGTCCACTTATATGTGGATTTTTCCCACTAAGTACGTACTATAAATACTATACAATCTGTGCTTAGTCGCTCAGTTGTGTCTAACTCTTTTAGACCTCACTGACTGTAGCCTGCTAGTCTCCTCTGTCCATGGGATTCTCCAGGCAAGAATACTGGAGTGGGTTGCCATGCCCTCCTCCAAGGGAACACAGTCCGTGTTGGTTGAATCTCCGTATGTAGAAACATGAATACAGATGGCTAATTATAAAGTTATATGTATATACATATATATATACACACACATATGCACACACAAATGGATTTTCGACTATGCAAAGGGTTGGTATCCCAGCCCCAACACTGTTCAAGGGTTAAGTGTATTTATAAAGGATACCTTTCGTTGCGGCTTTAACCTCCAGGCCCACACCCTTATTATTGACGAAAGGCACTGTCATATATTCTGCAACGCTGATTTCATCTTTGATTCACCAGTCTGCTGATACAGTAACATATTCACATGTATATATTCACTAGGCTATCAGTTTTATAATGATCATATAATTGTTCATCATCCCAGTCAGATCCTTCTCTGACTCCAGAGTTCTCTTAAGGGATCAATCACCAAATCATGAAGCCTTGAGAATCTTTTCTATCTCTGATATCCAGATCCAATCAGTGACCAAATTTTTCTAGGGTTTCCTTCTGAGTTGTTTCTTAAATCTATCCCTTGATTTCTATGACAGCACTCCTGTCCAGACTATCAGTAGTTCTGGTCACATTATTTCTCCTCTATGTACGGTGCCTCTCAATTCTAATCCTGTCAAAACACCACCAAACCAATGTTCCTGAAAACAACTTTGATCCATTATGTCTCTTGTTTAAATACCTTCTATATATTAATAGCTACTTTAAAGTCCAAACTTTTAATCAGGCTTTCAAGTATCCTTTCTAATCCCATTTTTAGGATTTTGATTTCCTCCTTGAGTGCAAGAAGAAATTGACTGAGTTTCACATATCTGTATGTGTCAGGGAAGAAGAAATTTTCCCTTCTAGATTCTGCTGGCTGGCCTAAAAATTAAATTGACATGAGATAGATTAAGAAAGGAAAGATCAAACAAAAGTTGAATATCACGAACATACAGGAGAGACCCAGGAAAAATAGATAGCTAAGCCAAATGGTCAAAGACCCCATCTTCAGCTAAAGACAAAAGAAGAAGTTTGAGACTTCAAAGGGGAGGAAGGTAATTCACACAGTGGTGGAAAAGTGAGTATATGGTAACAAAAAAAAAAAAAAGTTTGCTGAGCCATGCAGAGACAATAGGACCCAGAGTATACTCTGACCTCTAGGTCTTCCTGAGTTTCCCCCCACCACACCTAGCTTGTATTCTCTGCAGGTATTTCTGATGATAGCTCTGTTCCTGAAACAGGTGTTTTACCTAAATTCTTTAGTCAGCCAAGGGGGAGATAAAAAGAAAGAATTCCTTAGTCTTCTGTTTCTTAAAAATAATCAGCCTAAATTAATCCCCTTACCAAAGAGATACAACTGGGGTGGCAAATTTTGCTCTCCTACAGGGACCTTTGGGGAAGATGGACACAGAAGTGAGAAAAAGCCATCTGCTTTGGGTGCTATTAGATTGTGGTTTTCCTGATAAATATCACAAGTCCTGAGGTTATTTGCTCTGACACCAAACCTTGATTTGCAGTACCTGGAGGTCTGCTGTAGAGGGCACAGAGTAATAGTTTTTCTCTCTTAACTGAGGAAGACAGTTAAAGCTTAGAAGTTATCTTTGAAGCAGTGAATTTGTAAATCTTGTTGCTTCATTTATGAAACATTTTAAATTAATCAAATTTTAAAAATCACTTTGTTGGGACTTCCCTGACAGTCCAGTGGTTAAGACTCCACATTTCCACCACAGGGGTAGGTTGGATCCCTCAGATCCCTCAGTCCATGTGGCATGGCCAAAAGTATATAAATTTTTAAGAAAAATCACTTTCCCAAATGAAAAAAATGCACAGTACAAGAATTGTAGGTTTCAGTTTTATTCAGGAACCTTACTGAGGACAACAGCCTGAGAAAAGAACCTCTCAGTAGCTCTGAGGGAACTGCTCCAAAGAGGCAGGGGAAGAAGATAGTTTATATATGATTTTTTGCTGCAGAATACATGAAGTCAAGCATACATCTTGATAAAAGAAGTCTGCTGGTTACAAGGAACAGATATCTCGATTATTGATTTTAGTGCTTTTCTATATATGAGAAGATGCAAGAATTCAGGCCTATTAAAATCTTTCTTGAGATATACATTTAACTATCTAAGGGGCCTGTTTTTCCAAAGCACAGAATGCCCTATTCTGTTTTCTGTCTTAAATTCCTTTCAGGGTGCTGTCCATCAGTGACTGCAGTAGCTAATGACTTGAACCTTGTACAACTGGACAATGAGCAGCATTCTTTCTTTTACAACTTTTAAGTAGCCTCTGAAAATACTTGACATATTTTTAAAACATAGTCAAGGCTATAAAAATTTTTTAAGTAAATTTACAAACTTAGTTTCCCTTTTAAGTATTTTAATTGTTTAACAAATGATTTTTAAGTACTAGTGAATTTCATAAATTTATTAAAGTTAATAAGCTTAACTATCTTAGATACTGCAATACTGAGAATAATATAACAAAATCTCAACCAGAAGGGATATGTGTAAATCGATTTAGACAAGTTAACCATTTCAAATTTATTTACAAGGTTGTGATTTCAATTAACTAAACATTCTTGTTTATTATAAGTATATGAAATTACAAATACACACACCCCATTCTTTCAAGATATAATTGGCATATCTAAACACTTCAAATGTATAATTTTATAAATTTGGACATACATATACATATGTAATACCATTGCTACAATCAATGGAACAAATATGTCCATTACCCTCCAATTTTTCCAATATCTCTTTGCAAAGAATTCTCAAAGCTCAACAGTAAGAACAGTATTCCAAGCCAAAATGAAAAATGGGCAAAAGATTTGAATAGATATTGGACCAAAAGAAACAATTAGCACATAAGCACATGGAAAGATGCTTGGCATCATTAGTAATTGGGGTAATGAAAAGTACAACCACAATCAGATGCTTACACACCTAACAGAATGACTATATTTAAAAAGACTGACCATACTGAGTATTGGAGAAGACATGAAGGAATTGGACCTCTCATACACAGTGGCATTGATGCACAGTAGTACTGTAGAATGGAACCCCACTTAAAAAATAATTTGCAGTTTCTTTAGATAATTAAGCTTAGCCCTACTATTTAACTCACCCATTCTGCTCCTACGTTCCCAAGACAAATGAAAGCCTATTTTTATGTAAAGACTTGTACTGAAGTGTTCAAAGCAGTTTTATTTTAATAGCCAAATACTGGGATCAACTCAAGTGTCCAACAGCAGGTGAGTAGACAAACATATAGTATTATATCCATACAACAGACTACTACTCAGTAATAACAACAACAACAAAAAAGAAATGAATTATTGGGTTTCCCTGATTCCTCAGATAGTAAAGAATCTGCCTGCAATGTGGGAGACTTGGGTTCAATCCCTGGGTTAGGAAGATCCCCTGGAGGAGGGCATGTCAACCCACTCCAGTATTCTTGCCTGGAGAATCCTCATGGACAGAGGAGCTGGGGAGGGGTGGGGTGGGGCGGGCTATGGTCCATGGGGGTCACAAAGAATCAGACACGACTGAGTGACTAAGAACAGCACACAGTATTCATACAAGCAATTGATACGAGTGAATCTCAAAAGAATCATTCCGAGGGGAAGAAACTAGACTGCATACTGCATGATCTTATTAAAACTCAAGAAAATGCAAACTAATGTACAATGATGAAAGTATCAGTAGTCTGCGGAGGGAGGGAGGAGTGGGAGAGATGAGTTACATGGGTCTTAAAGAACAATTTGAAAGTTATGGAAATGTTCATTGTTTTGATTGAGGTAAAGCTTCGAAGGGTATATGCAAGTGTCAAAACATATCAACTTATATTCTCTTAACTTTGTGCAGATTATTCTGTCAATTATACCTCAGTCAAGTTCTTAAAAATAAAACAATCGATACACTGCCAGTTAAAAAACCTTTAATTTTTATTGTAGAGGACCAAGAAGATCTTTGTTTTTTTGACTATCAAAGAAAACCTCTAAAAACAGATAAAACTTCAAAAACTATTTATGATTCACATAAAAATCAGAACTTGTCTTACGTATTTGTTACTACCAGTCTTGCTTTTTGGATTATATAGGACCCAAATGTATCAATGGGGATATGGTAGGTGATGCTGCATTGCAAACAGCCCTAATATCTCAGTATCTTTGAACTACAAAAGTTATTTCTTAAAACATCACATGTCCATTGAAGAACAGGGACTTTGCTTATTCTATGACTCAACAACCCAGGCTGCAGAGCGCTCACAGTATTGAATGCTGCCAGGTAATACTCAGGCAGGGTGTTCTGGAGGGAACATGCAATGAAATGTCCAACCAGAAGTGACAAGGCTTCTCTGTACTCATAACTATAGACAGAGAAACTAAGGCATAAGGTCCCACTTAAGTTCAAAGGCTGATTCACACCCAGAGCATGATGGAGCAGGACTGTGAATTTATCATACAACTCAGAAGAGCATGCACTTTTAAATTTGTGAATTGTTTACCTGTGGAATTTCCCATTTAATATTTCTGGACTGCTCTTGAAATAGTTTACAGTAATCCCCATTTATCTGTTATTATAAAGGAGTACTACAAAGAGAAGATAGCCTTCCATTTTCATTTGCTGTGTTTTGTCTTCCATTATGTTTTGCTTCATTGTTCAAAAACTAAAATTCTCATTTATTGAGCTGAATGTCAGGTACCTTCAGAGTTATTGTATACTTATGAAGAATCATGCCTCCCTTTTATGTTGGTCACCAGTTTCATTCACCTACCATATCACATTCTTTCCTACCCTTTGCTTTGAGCATACCTCAATTTAACAGTGTCCTATTAACTCAAACTTAGGATTCTCTTCAGAATCCAACATCTACTCTTCACTGCCATCAACAGCACCTTAGTTTACATTCTCGTTCTTCTTGAATCTAGGTCACTTCAATTGTTTTTGTATTGCTTTCTGTGCTCCCAGTATCTGTCCTCCTCATTACACACAGGGTCATCTATTTGACAAGCAAATATTATTGTTTCATTATCTTCTGAGTGAGTAACAAAGAACTGGAAAGGCTTTTAAGTAAGGGAAAGTTCATAATCATCAGGGTCGCATAAATGTTCCTCTAAATCTAGCCCGGCAGACTTTCCCAGCCTCCTCTCACTAGGACAACCAGCACTCTCACACTAGTCTTTTCCCCGACGTAGGAAGTGATCGCAGGCCTCCTTGTCTTTGTGCCATCACCTGTGCTTAGAATGACTCCCTCCCTTCTGTCAGTTTCACAAATTCCTGCTTAACTATTCAAATGTCTTCTTTGATGCCATCTTTGACTTTTTGAGATAGAGACATCACTCCTTTCATGCTCATAAAATTGTGTGTTTTCTTTCACATGATATTAGTCATATGACAACTAGTCACATGTGAGTTTACCTAAGGTCTTCTCTAATAGCATTAGATTCTCAAAGACTTTGCTATGTCCTTCTCATCACCTTACCCAATAAATATGATACCCATGTATATGATATGCAATATATTATATGCATCCAATATATATTATTCACAGTGTTTTACCCAGTGGCTAACAATGAAATGGATGCAAGAAAAATGCACTGTGAATGTGAAGTGGAAAAAATGGGGTCCATGGCATTAATCCAAAAAAGTATCTGAACCATAAATATCTTTATTTCAACACTAGAAAGTAATGGGTACATTCTGTAGGTAATAGATTGGGATTTGGAGTATTTAAGAAATTTAAGTAAGAAAAATACCTACAAGCAACTCCTACAGCTCAATTCCAGAAAAATAAATGACCCAATCAAAAAATGGGCCAAAGAACTAAATAGACATTTCTCCAAAGAAGACATACAGATGACTAACAAACACATGAAAAGGTGCTCAACATCACTCGTTATCAGAGAAATGCAAATCAAAACCACAATGGGGTACCATTTCACGCCAGTAAGAATGGCTGCGATCCAAAAGTCTACAAGCAATAAATGCTGGAGAAGGTGTGGAGAAAAGGGAACCCTCTTACACTGTTGGTGGGAATGCAAACTAGTACAGCCACTATGGAGAACAGTGTGGAGATTCCTTAAAAAACGGGAAATAGAACTGCCTTATGACCCAGCAATCCCACTGCTGGGCATACACACCGAGGAAACCAGAATCGAAAGAGACACATGTACCCCAATGTTCACTGCAGCACTGTTTATAATAGCCAGGACATGGAAGCAACCTAGATGCCCATCAGCAGATGAATGGATAAAGAAGCTGTGGTACATATACACAATGGAGTATTACTCAGCCATTAAAAAGAATACATTTGAATCAGTTCTAATGAGGTGGATGAAACTGGAGCCAATTATACAGAGTGAAGTAAGCCAGAAAGAAAAACACCAATACAGTATACTAACGCATATATATGGAAGTTAGAAAGATGGTAACAATAACCCTGTATAGGAGACAGCAAAAGAGACACTGATGTATAGAACAGTCTTTTGGACTCTGTGGGAGAGGGAGAGGGTGGGATGATTTGGGAGAATGGCACTGAAACATGTATAATATAGTATACGAAACGAGTCGCCAGTCCAGGTTCGATGCACGATACTGGATGCTTGGGGCTGGTGCACTGGGATGACCCAGAGGGAGGGTATGGGGAGGGAGGAGGGAGGAGGGTTCAGGATGGGGAACATGTGTATACCTGTGGAGAATTCATGTTGATATATGCAAAACCAATACAATATTGTAAAGTTAAAAAATAAAGTAAAATCTAAAAAAAGGAAAAAAAATTAAAAAAAAAATAATAATAAAAGAAAAGGAAAAATACCTAATTTTATTAATTTTCTTTAGTTTAACTTTGGAAACTTTGCCAAACGTGGGCCAAAGAGGAAGGATCAGGTGGAGACCCAGGTGAAAAGCAATAGGTCATGCCACTTTCAATTGTCATGTAACCATGGAAATGGAAGGACTAGAGACAATGATTATTCAGAAGGTAAATTTAATAGAATTTAATGATTAATTGGATGGTAGAGAATGGCCAGTGGAAAGGTAGGAAAGATTAAATTCTGGCATATGAGAATGAGTAGATGAATATCCATCAACAACACTTTGGGATTAAAAAAAAGAAAGGGCATATTTTAGGGATAAAATCATTATTCATTTTGGAATGGTTTGAATGAGGGATTTCTGAGATAGGCCTAGTTATTAAGCTCAAAACACCAACAAATTACAAGTGCTATACTAGGAATATGAATAGGGGTATTTTTGTTTAAAATGAATTCAATATATGGCAAGAAGCATGCTCCATCAAATTACCTCTGCTACTACTGCTAAGTCACTTCAGTCGTGTCTGACTCTGTGCAACCCCATAGATGGCAGCCCACCAGGCTCCCCCATCCCTGGGATTCTCCAGGCAAGAACACTGGAGTGGGTTCCCATTTCCTCCAATGCATGAAAGTGAAAAGTGAGAGTGAAGTCGCTCAGTCATGTCTGACTCTTAGCGACCCCATGGACTGCAGCCTACCAGGCTCCTCCATCCACGGGATTTTCCAGGCAAGAGTACTGGAGTGGGGTGCCATTGCCTTCTCCAAGGTAACAATTACATCAAGTAAAATCTGATGAGAACTTCACAGTGTAGGTTAAGTTAGAGCTGGATATGAAAAGTAAATTTATTTTTGTAGGAGACAAGAGGGACCCGGTTCTGCCCCCATGGGACATGCAGTCACTTAGAGTTGGAGATAGGTGACTGAACAGAATTATCAGAATTTTTATACAGCATGGCGTGCTGCAGTCCATGGGGTTGCAAAGAGTAGGACATGACTGGTTGATTAAAAAACAACAATAATCATCAGAATTTATACAGAATTCTGTATACAGAATCATCAGAATTTTATCATTATAATACAATGTAATGAAATATCAATTCTGGTTGGGACAGGAGACATTTTAAAGAAGAAGATCAACAAGAGCAAAAATACTATAAGGGATAATTCTCTATGGCCGTTCATATAGACACTCAGGAAGTAGACATCCAAGTCCTACGTCTGGTATCCACTAGTGAAACTAAACACTAAGAAATGTTCTCCCACCCACAGAGACATTTGGGGAATACAGTGCACTAGGAAACATACAATGTTAGCAACAGAAATTAATCATTAGGTCTCTGCTGAGCTTTCTTCACTTCTGATCCAACTCACTGAAATAGCACAGGCATTTGGTGAGTTATTGCTCTTGACCATGTGATATATCAAAACTCTTTCACTGTAATTGCAATAATTATTCTGTGAAAATTATTTTAATAGGCATCACATTCTCAGGAAGATGCTAGCTGAGCATTACTTAAACATGAAGTCGAGAAAACAATAGTTTTAATCTCATTTATCATGCCTTATGGTAATTTTATACTTTACGATGGGTGATTTCTTATACAAGTGTATTTTGTATTTTAGATCAATACTGTTTTCCCATATTTAATGGGGATCCACCTGCAAAGGGCACTCAAATTTCTCTCCAACTGGAAAATCATGGCACATGTAAAGTCTGTCCAGATTTCCTCTTCTTAGGCTCTAAAATCACTGTGGATGGTGACTCACCATGAAATTAGAAGACGACTGCTTCTTGGGAGGAAAGCTATGACAAACCTGGACGGTGTATTAAAAAACAATGACATCGTTTTGCTGACAAAGGTCCACAGAGTCAAGGCTAGGGTCTTTCCAGTAGTCATACAGATGTGAGAGTTGGACCATAAAGAAGGCTGAGCACCAAAGAATTGATGCTTTCAAAGTGCAGTGTTGAAGAAGACTGTTGAGAGTCCCTTGGACTGCAAGGAGATCCAACCAATCTTAAAGGAAATCAATCATGAATATTCATTGGAAGGACTGTTGTTGAAGCTGAAACTCCAATACTTTGGCCACCTGATGCGAAGAACTGACTCATTTGAAAAAACCCTGATGCTGGGAAAGATTGAAGGCAGGAGGAGAAGGGGATGACAGAGGATGAAATGGTTGGATGGCATCACTGATTCAATGGACATGAATTTGGGCAAACTCTGGGAGATAGCGGCGGACAGGGAGGCCTGGCCATGGCTGTGGTCCGTGAGGTCACAAAGAGTTGGAAACAACTTGGCAACTGAATGACAACAGTGCATCCTTTGTCTCATAAAATAAGGGCTGATTGATCATTCATGAGGCAATCTACTCAGGTAAGGAAAAAGAAGAAAACTACGACAGGGGCAAGTGGCATGTCTGCCCCTTTAACTTCTTCTATTATGTCAGTGATCACAGAGGGGCAAGCTGTTGGGCTTTCTGCATGTGAAGCCTTTAAATCTCTAAGTCCTGGTCACACAGGTGCTCCTTCAGGCTTATCCTGCACAGGCTCTGGGCCAACCATGGCCCTAGTCAATAAAGTATAAGGCTGGAGGGACTTCTCTTCTTGTCCAGTGGTTAAGCATCCACCTTCCAATGCAAGGGACCAAGTTCAATCCCTGGTTGGGGAACTAAGATCTCAGGTGCAACAGGACAACTAAGCCCAAATGCCACAACCAAGCACAACTACTGAGCCCATCCACTCTAGAGCCTGGGCCCCACAACTAGAGAAGCCACAGAGTGCCCCAGTGAAGGCCCACAGGAGCCATACACACAAAGAGAGAGAGAGAGAGAAAGGGATAAGTATAATGGAGAAGGCAATGGCACCCCACTCCAGTACTCTTGCCTGGAAAGTCCCATGGATGGAGGAGCCTGGTAGTCTGCAGTCTATGGAGTCACAAAGAGTCGGACACGACTGAGTGACTTCACTTTCACTTTTCACTTTCATGGCATTGGAGGAAATGGGAACCCACTCTAGTGTTCTTGCCTGGAGAATCCCAGGGACGGGGGAGCCTGGTGGGCTGCCGTCTATGGGGTCGCACAGAGTCGGACACGACTAAAGTGACTTAGCAAATAAGGTATAAGGCTAAGTAGTCACATGAGCCCTCTTGCTTTTCCAACTCTGGCTTCCTCTCTACTGAAACCTAAGATAAAGGAAGTTTGAGCCTTCCACTGAGTTTTGCCATTGGTTGGTTCCCATGGAACTTAGGGCAGTAACTCCTGCCTTTGAACTTTGCCCAGCTGTTCTATAGAATCAAAAAATTGTACTACATGGTCTTTCAGTCTCTTCTAAGCTGCAACAATTTTAGCAGTTAAGAGTAGATGTCCTAGTGAAAAATAAAGATAACCTGGATTCAAAACTTGACTCTGCTACTTACTGCAAATGTGATGATGGGCAAATTGTTTAAAAGCTAAACAATTTAAACCCTGCTTCACACATCTTTGAGATGAGGATAACAATAGTACCTATTTCATAGGGTTACTATATAGGTTAAAATACACAATGCATACACAGCTCTTAGCACAGCAGCAGGTGTATAGTATTTGCTCAATAAATTTTAACCATTATGAATGTTATTTTCTCCAGGGGCTTACCCTCAAGTGTCAATTAATATTGGGTTAGCTCTGTTTTCTGAAGCCACCAAGAAACCTGAGTATAGTTCTACACTCTGTATGGGGCCACAGCCACCTAGACATACCATAGCCCTCTTTTAAATTACCTATAGAACTCTGCTTGATTGTGTGTCTGACGCATTACAGGTGTTTCAAGTCTCAAAATCTCACCTTCCTGCTCTACGCTGTTTCACTGAGAGCATTAGCCTTGATTCTGACATAAGCCCATTATGGATCCATCAGCTGGGCTCCTGGTTATGACTCCGACTACAAATTCGACTTCAAATTAATATTGCCTGTCTGAAAAATTGGATTTTGTACAGAAACAGATTCTGGCAGCCACTTTAGACTGAAAGACCAGGGTTTCATTTCATGTTCCCTGAACCATGCATTCCCATTCAGTCTTTGGCATTTCAGCTCCACGCTTTTTATCCACCCACTTCCCTCTGATGCTGTGCCATCTGCTTTAGCTTACAGCCTTCTCTCTGTGTCATAGGAACCTTCCAATCAGCTCCTATGAGCACTCTCACTAGAGCCAGACTCATTATCCACTAAATCCCCAAATGTCTATTGTGAAATCCTTTCAAAAGCTACTTTCCTCTGAGAGGTTAGAATTAGCACATATCGTTTCTATATCAGTTCTATAATTAGTAACTTTAAATTCCTGAGACTTCCCAGGAAGAGAAAAACAAATATCATCTATTAATGCATATATATGGAATCTAGAAAGATGGTATTGGAGAACCTATTTGCAGGGCCGCAATGCAGACACAAATATAGAGAACAAATGACTTATGGACATGGAGGGGGAAGGACAGAGAGGATGGGAGAGAGTAACATGGAAACATATACATTACCATGTGTAAAATAGATAGCCAATGTAAATTTGCTGCGTGACTCAGGGAAATCAAACATCTAGGTTGCTCTAACAACCTAGATGGGTGGAATGGGGTGGGAGGTGGGAAGAAAGTTCAAGAGGGAGGGGTCATATGTATACTTATGGCTGATTCATGTTGATGTATGGCAGAAACTAACACAATAATGCAAAGCAATTATCCTCCAATTAAAAATTTTAAAAAGAAAATAAAAATTCCTGACAGTTGCCTTGTTAGTCTTTACAAGTAAACCTCTTACTCATCATCATCAGGCAAAGCATAAAACAAATTGATGTAGCGTGCCTATTCAGAGAAAAACTGACAATAATGATGACAATTACGCTGAAAATTAGTAGGTAATACTTAGCACTTGCTATTTTTCTATCTGCCAAGCTCTATGTCAAGCATCATTCCCTCATTTTTGTTTAATTCTCAAACAACGCTAGAAGGTAGCTAGCCCATTTTAAGTGTGAAGAAATAAAACAAAAGGCTGATGAGTTTAACTAGTACTCTAGCTAGTGAATACTAGAATTCAAATACTGGTCTGTTTAAAACTAAGCGAAAGGAAGAAAACATATGCACACATACCTAATTCCGACAAAGAAGGTATTGGTAAGAAGTATAAGAGTAGAATTGAAAGAGGTCTGTGGGTATCTAAGGAAGAATGAAGCCTCTTTCTACTTAAGGGGAGAAAGTGGGAATGTATACCTTTGGTATTTGAGCTTGGTTTTGAAGGATGGAGAGAAATAAAATGACTATCAAAGGAAGAAAGAGTATGGAGACAGGAAGTCAAAGGACATATAGAGTGAACATCTTTATTTTTGATTGGAGCAAAGCTTACACATAAATAAGTGATGAAAAATCACTTTTGAAAGAAATACTGATACCAGGATTTTTTTTTTTTTTAAGTTGCTCAGTCATGTCCGACTCTTTGCGACCCCATGGACTATACAGTCCATGGACTTCTCCAGGCCAGAATAATGGAGTGGGTAGCCTACCTCTTCTCCAGGGGATCTCCCTGACCCAGGAATCGAACTGGGGTCTCCTGCATTGCAGGTGGATTCTTTACCAACTGAACTATCAGAGAAGCCCCAAGACCAGGATGTGGGATACCTTTAATCTTTCATCTTTGTTCTCCATTCCTAATGTCATCCTCTGCCCCTCACCCCAGTTTAGAACCTCATAAGTCTTACCTGAACTATAGAAATAACCTAGCTTGTTGTCTCCCAGCCTACCTTCTCCCCTCTTCAAACTACATCATTCATTCCCTAGTTGAAAACACTCCCTGAAACACAAATATGATAGTGATAATGCATTTCTTTCCTATGTAGAACTTTACTCAGAAACCGTGAAGTTCTAAACTGGGGTGAGGGGCAGAGGATGACATTAGGAATGGAGACAAGAACAAAGATGAAAGATGCTCACTTCTAATACTGTATTAAGTGCAAAAGACAGTCTTTAAAAACTTCATAAGCTTCTTGAGAAGCAAGATGTATAAAAACAAAATCAAAATATTTAGAATTTGTCAATAAGTGGTACAAGAATACAGAAGAAGAATATATTAACTAAGGCTGAAACTTCTGGGGAACATTTTTAATAGAAGAGGTTAATTGAACTAAACCAGGGGAACTTTGTCAGTGTCCATAGACCTATTTTATTATCACAGCTGGACAAGGAGAGGCTAGGGACACTGCCAAGCATCTTACAAATCATAGGACAGCTTCCGCCAACTCTTTTCCAACAAAACAATTACGCAGCCAAAACTGTCTATAGTTTTGAGATTTAGAAGGCCCACTTTAAAAGATTGTCAGGAATGTGATAAACATTGACAAAGGTGACCCTGCTTTCTCATTGTAAAATGGAGCCATTAACAGTAATAGTATCTCCTTCATAGGGTTTATGATAAGATTAAATAAGGTGCTGGTTAAGTATTTATCACATGGTAAGTGCTCAATAAATCAATATCATATTTTTTTTTCAAAAATAGGAAACTGAAGGGAAAATAAATGAATTCATAATGAAAAATTTCAGCTCAACTAAAGTCACCATCTCTGCCACCAAGTTTAAAATGTGTAACCTCAGCTCTGACCTCCCTACTAGACTCCCTTCCCACCACATGCCTGCCATTTTCAGTTGACTGTCTCAACATTTTTCCAAACCAAACCTATATAAAACAGAACTCATAATCCCCTTACTAACTCCCTCCATTGTTTGTTGCAAAGACACATTCCCTTAGTCACTGAGTAAAAAAAGACAGTAAGTGTGATTCAGGAAAACTGTTCATGAGTCCCATCTGTTACTAATATGGTGTGTGCTGTGCACTATTAGCAATTCTGTTTCTGTTCTCAGCTTCCACTTCCCAATTGTAAAGTTGAGAATGTTACCTGAGATGATCCAACAGGCTTCTTCCAGAACCAATATTTTACTACTTGTAGTGAGATTTACTTTCTCCCTCTTCCTCTTCACCATATAAGTATTAGCCACTCAGTCATATCCGACTCTTTGCTACCCCATGGACTATAGCCTGCCAGGCTCCTCTGTCCATGGGATTCTCCAGGCACAAATACTGGAGTGGGTAGCCATTCCTTTCTTCAGGGGATCTTCCCGACCCAGGGATCGAAACTGAGTCTCTACCATATAATGCCAACAGTAACGTCAATTCTTTTTCTGGAAAAGTCACTCAAACTTGTCCACTCTTCTCTAGCTCCAGTGGAAGCAGACCTAAGCGTGTGTTCAATGGCTTTTAAAAGGAAATATTGCAACAAACTCCCAACCAGGTTCCCCCCTTCCTCCTTTCTTTTCCAATCCATTCTACATGCCACATGCGTCCTCCTTACACATGTGTTTTATATGCCACACCTGCTCCAAATTCTTCAATGACTCCAACTTCATGTTTCATCACTAAAACTCTCCCCCCGGTACCCAAGGCCAGTCCCACCACCCATGATCCTCGTCCATATACTGCTCTCTAACCCAGACATCCTTCTCTCTTCATAAACTCTAACATGACAGATACATTCCTTTCAAGTTTCTCACATTGTCACAAAGCCCTCTGAAATGCCTTTATGCATATCCAGCCCTCCCATGAGTTATTAGAGAAATATTAATGAAAGGCTACTCAGACATAGCAAACATGTATAACATTATAGTGAGGAAAAAAAGACAAGACAAGAAGCTCAACTACAAATTTTAAGCTTATCCATTCCTGTGCTTTCTTGCAGAAAATTCTTGTGCATTTCTTCTCCCTCATGGAGCACCACCTATTCCTGGCAGTCACCATGGAACCTCCTGCTACCAAAGAAGTAGCAGGTGGGCTAGGAAGCCTGTTGTGACAAAACAGAGTAGGCTTCAAATGCAAAAGTGACTCCCATATATGTAGATAGCAAAATTTTAAAGAAAATAACAATAAGCTCAGTTACTTGGAGTTCTATTTAGTTTATACAGCAAATGACTATATGCTAACTCATTTGATCTAGATGGGTACTCTGCAGTCATTAGTAAGAGTTATTTTATAGGTGAATATTTGAGTTCCGACTTGTTAACTGGCTCATCCAAGGAACAAGATCTGGAGTAAAACTATGGTCTCTGGTCCCCAGGGCAGGACTTTTCCTCCTCAACCACTCTCACTGGCCCTGCAGTTCGTAGACCATTTATGTCCACTCAACAGTCAGACCAAGTGTGACTGTCTTCTTGAAGCCTCAGTCCTTCTGACCCACAATCAAAAATAACTAGAGTGAAACAAATGGTACCTCACAAGCCAATAAAATACCTATAACATAGACAATAGATAGGAAAGGGTCACCATAAAAAGAGCTCATAAAATTGATGGGAAAAAAATGAGAATCCAGTTAACAAATACAATTCATGAAAAAGAATTACAAAGGACTAAACAAATACAAAATAAAACATCAAACACCACTGGTAATCAAAGTGCAAATAAAAAGGGTAACTTTTCTCCATTAAGCTAGTATTCTTTACTATAGAACAAAAGGAAGAGCTGTCAAACTTGCCATCACAGTGGCAATAATGTACATTGCTGGTGGGAGCACAACAGACTGCAAACAGTTCCAAAGAGTGTGCATTACTTTCCACATGTCTCCTCAACCGCATGAAGTGGATACACTGTGATTCCTATATTAGAGATGAGGGAGCTGAGGCACAGAAACTTTAAAAACTTTCCCAGATGCACATTAAATTAATAGGACCCTTCTGATGATTACTTAAATTCTATACAACAAGAAAATTTCAAGTATCAAAATTGGACCTAGTATAATAACTTACTGAAAAGATTCATGGACAAAATGTGTTCCAAATAGTGTTAGCATTCAGATTATTCCTGATTTTTCTCATTGTAATGTGAATGGCAAAATAAAAGGGGGAAAACTTGGAATAGTAAGAGAGAAACTGTTAAATCATTACAGTTTATCTGAGTGACAGACTATCATTCACCCCTCTGAAACAATATCAGTAATAAATTATTGACAGAAGGAAATGTTTTAGAATATTATTGAAAATGTTAAGGGATAAAAACTAATACAAAATCATATATACTGGTTCCAACTTTATTTTGAAAAAGTTGTCGGTATATATTTGAATGCAACTGCAAAGACTGGAATGCCATCCTTGGCTTGGAAAGAGAAATGTATAACCTATAAATAAGAATATGGTAAATCTCCTTTGTAGGAGCAGCAAAAAATGTTAATAATTTAAGAACACTAGGAAGAATCTTGTTTTTAAAAGAGACTATAATTTATATTCTGAAAGAGATGGGAATACTAGACCACCTGACCTGCCTCTTGAGAAACCTTGCAGGTTGCAGGTCAGGAAGCAACAGGTAGAACTGGACATGGAACAACAGACTGGTTCCAAATTAGAAAAGGAGTATGTCAAGGCTGTATATTGTCACCCTGCTTATTTAACTTATATGCAGAGTACATCATGAGAAACACTGGGCTGGAAGAAGCACAAGCTGGAATCAAGATTGCCGGGAGAAATATCAATAACCTCAGATATGCAGATAACACTACCCTTATGGCAGAAAGTGAAGAGGAACTAAAAGCCTCTTGATGAAAGTGAAAGTGGAGAGTGAAAAAGTTGACTTAAAGCTCAACATTCAGAAAACGAAGACCATGGCATCCAATCCCATCACTTCATGGGAAATAGCTGGGGAAACAGTGGAAACAGTGTCAGACTTTATTTTGGGGGGCTCCAAAATCACTGCAGATAGTGACTGCAGCCATGAAATTAAAAGATGCTTACTCCTCAGAAGGAAAGTTATGACCAACCTAGATAGCATATTCAAAAGCAGAGACGTTACTTTGCCAACAAGGGTCCGTCTAGTCAAGGCTATGGTTTTTCCAGTGGTCATGTGTGGATGTGAGAGTTGGACTGTGAAGAAAGCTGAGCACCGAAGAATTGATGCCTTTGAACTGTGGTGTTGGAGAAGACTCTTGAGAGTCCCTGGGACTGCAAGGAGATCCAACCAATCCATTCTGAAGGAGATCAGCCCTGGGATTTCTTTGGAAGGAATGATGCTAAAGCTGAAACTCCAGTACTTTGGCCACCTCATGCGAAGAGTTGACTCATTGGAAAAGACTCTGATGCTGGGAGGGATTGGGGGCAGGAGGAGAAGGGGACGACAGAGGATGAGATGGCTGGATGGCATCACTGACTCATTGGACGTGAGTCTGAGTGAACTCCAGGAGTTGGTGATGGACAGGGAGGCCTGGTGTGCTGCGATTCATGGGGTCGCAAAGAGTTGGACACGACTGAACTGACTGAACTAATAATTTATATTATATTATTACTGTTGCAAAATAGTTCAGAGTTCACAAATCAGAGGTACCTAATACTGTGGCATTACACCTAAATCTTTCTAAAATGAATCACATCCATGAAACTTTTTCAGTCTTACTTGAATAAAACTAAATCTGAGCTCCCTGGTCAGGCCCCTTGCTCTTCAAGTTTGGCTACTCTCCTTGACCCACTGAGGTTAGGTCCAGCTGACCCTTAGAATCCAGGAAGTCAGACTTAGGTGTTCTGTTGACTCTTTAAAGTGTGAGAGTTCAGTAGAAAGAGCCTCACCCTCTGGTGCACCCAAAGGAAAACCTTCAGCCATGTCCAAACTCTGAGAATCTTCCTTCTTCTCTTGAGCCTCTATGGTCCCCTGAGATTCAAAGTTAGCTACTGTCAACCCTATTTCTCCTCTTTTACTCAAGGCCTGAACATAATCCCCATTCCTCAGAATGATCCTCATTGGATTTGGAGACTACATTTTACTAATGCTATACTAACGGAACCTGGATTGGTTCAGACCCTAAGCACAGCAATCAAAAACCAGGAAGACCCACCTTCCTAGGATGTGGTTTCTCCTGCCCACCCTCAGGACAAAGGGAGGCTATAAATCTTGGTCCTTATCCACATATCTGTACTTCCACGGCTGAAAAATGGATATAATAATAGGGATTGGGGGCAAGAGGAGAAGGGGACAACAGAGGATGAGATGGCTGGATGGCATCACTGACTCAATGGACATGAGTCTCAGTGAACTCCAGGAGTTGGTGATGGACAGGGAGGCCTGGTGTGCTGCGATTCATGGGGTCGCAAAGAGTTGGACACGACTGAGTGACTGATCTGATCTGATCTGATCTTGTTAGACATATGCCATTAACAAGTTTTGAGCACATAGGTGCCAGTTCCATAAAGGGTAACTATTGTTATGTTAATGAGGAGACAATGATGACCAGGAAGAGCTTAGTTCCCAGTTGGAGCAAGTACAGAAATCTAGCCAGACTAAACTCTTGGCTGTTTTTATCCATTATTTTATCTTCAGTACCTGTAGTATATATATATATAGGGAAGGCACACCGTTGACACTGGACAAATATAGATAATTGAATAAATAAATGGATTTGGCAAATACCTTCCAGCTGCCCAGATTTTAGGTATCTCTGAGGAGCAGTGATCTCTCACATGACTGGGTCGGGAGTGTGGGATGTCTGGGAGGGTGTCCAGGTTTCCTAGCCACGTCCAGACCCTGTATCTAGATGCACTTCTCCACAAGTGGCTTCCTCTTTTCCTAGATCACTATATAACACTAGGCAGAACTATGTGTTCCAGCTAAAACTGAAATTTGTGGCAAACCCTGTCTGAGGTCCCTCCCTTGGTTTGGGCAAAACCAGTTGGCACTATTAGAACAGGAAGTCCAGCAGTGCAGACGTATCCTGCCAGACCCTTGCCAACAGAGGAGAGGTTATGTGAATTGCTCTGACCCAAGAAGCCACTCCCTCTGACAACCATGTGGGAAGTCCTGTAGCCTCTCTGAAAGGGATGAACCTCGATAAACTCCATGAGGCAATAGGCACAGATTCAAGTAATCAAAATCTTAGGTTTGCACAATGTGCAAAAAGGGATTCCAAAACTACCTTCCCAGGCAACTTCCTTCTTCCCTAGGTTTCACCTGCCCTTCTGTTTCTTAGAATAAGAAGTTCAGTAGCACGGACTGGTTCCAGCGCACCTGGACTGGAAATCTCAGAAATTGAATTTCTATTTTCTGATTCCTGGAAGACAAGCAATGCCACCTCTGCAGCATTCCCAGTTACCTACTTTGCCATATTGTTTACTGGTATCATGGAAACAGACCTTATCTGTCAAAAGTCATGTGGCCCATTGGTTTTCAATGGTTAGTCCCTTGAACTGAATATGGAAGAGTCACCTAGGCAGCTTATTAAAAATTCAAAAATTTTGGCCCCAAACCTAGATATTCCAATTCAGTAGACCTTAAATAGGGCCCAGGTACTTCTGTCCTCCCATCCATCCTTCCTGTTTTGTTTGTTTAGTTAAATTAGTCAGAATATTCTGATGCTCAGACAGGGCTGAAAATCACAAATCTTCCAAATTCTAATTTCAGGCCTAACTATTGTATCCTCCCCATGATAGTCACAGCAAATGATGATCAAATCCATGTTTGAGAACTACTAGTAATGGGAAGCCTGACTTCTGGAACAAAACCATCTTTTTCTAGTTATCTAACTCATTATATAATTTTACATTTTCAGTCAGGTTTTAACCTTCTTGGGCCCTTGAGAAATAAGTATAATTCCTCTGTTACATCCCAAGTTTCTTTGTTTGACATGGATCTTTGTACAAAGATAAAAGGATTATTTGTAACTCAGTCTTTCTCAAATGATCTACCTGGGGACAGTGCAGCTAGGATGTGTTCCATGAAAAAGTGGTCAAAGAAGTTTGCTGCTTATCAAAGACATAGGCTACATTCAGTGGTAGAAAATACATGCTATACAAGCAGGAGGATGGTGATCCCCTCACACATGCAGGTAGGGATTTTCAGCCTGGATGAAAGAACTTTTAACTGTCATCTCTACACCCTTTAGCACTGATGTCTTTATGAAGAGGATCTAGTAATTCCTTCTTGCTCACAATACTCCCATCCCATTTGAAACCTCAAAGAAAAGGCAGGGAAAACTGAGGATTCTGTGTGTAATTCAACCCTAGTCATCAAGGGTCAGCCCTAGGTCACACCCCATCAGAAGGGTTTGTCAATTAGTCATCATCTTGAGGGAAGGGCCAGGTCTGTCTACTCCCAATATAATTCACTCAGTTCTCATCAATGGCAATAGAAGATTTCACCCTTCAATTAGTAAAGGCTCAGCAGATTTCAGATGAAAGAGAATCAGAAGTCAAGGAGGTCCACACCTACCCTTTTCTAGACATGTGGGAAACTGACCTAGTTTTGCTTTGTACCTTGTATAAAGCCTTTGCTGGCAATTAAATAAATTGTTTAAAAATGTGCATATGTTATACCAACCTGTTTCATCAACTGCTACTGTTTTCTCATACATTATTATGGTCCTACAGCAATCACATACATATTTTACATAGCTCTCTCTCTCTCTCTATATATATATATATATATACATATAATTTTGTGCTCCTTATTTCCAATATGCTGTACACATTTTTCATATTCTTATGGCATTCCTAATGATCATACAATATATATTCAGGGAATCCACATGAAGTTCCTTAACATTTCCCCAGCTTTGTAATTTGATCTTACTTGAAACATTCACTATGATAGACTGTTAAACATTTTTGTACATAAGAATTTTTCCTTGTCTTTAATCCTTTTCTTACTGTGGATTTTTATGAGTGGGATTATCGACCCCATAAGCTTAAACAACTTAAGGCAACTTAATCTTGTATAATGTTATACTAATTTTTAATGATGCCAATAAGTATTAGAATTAATGTTTTAAAATATACATTTCATTACAAATTTACCTATATTGCACAATTTATTTTTCTTCTATATATTCATTTGTATATAAAAGCAGTACTTTTATAAAACATTTAGAGACGTATCTCAAGAACTTCTTTTCAAACATCATAGAACATATTCATGTGAAAGAAATCCTCTAGCAAGTCTTTACAAATATTTCTCAAAACTGATGAAGAATTTGTATGATTTAAATGAGCCACTGTAGTAAGCAGAATTCTAAGAAGGCCCCCAAGATTCCTGACCCCTGTTGCACATACCCAGTGAGTGTCCTTGAGTGTGGCAGGTCCTGTGAATATGAGAGCAAACCACCACCAAGCTTACACTAGGTTATAGGACTAAGTAAAAGAATTTTGCAGGTGTCATTAAGGTCTTTGATCTACTAATTCTAAATTAATTAAAAGCAGATAATCCTAAGTAGGCCTGACTTGATCAGGTAAACCCTTAAATGACAGTGTAGCAGGAGGTCAGAGACATAAGGTCAGCACATTTCAAAGCAGGAGCATACACATTCCTGCAGATCCTAAAGGATAATACTGCTGTATTTTAAAGAGGGCTATGTCTCAGACAATGAAACCTGATCACTAGGAGCCGAGAGCCTCAGTTCCACGCTGTAAGGAACTAAATTCTATCAACAACCAATCACTTGGGAGTAACACCTAGAGCCGCAGAAGAGATTTAAACATCAACTGACATCCTGATTTTATCCTGGTAAGGTCCTGACCATAGGAACCATCTAACCCATGTCTGGATTCCTAACACACAGAAACTGTGAGATAAAAAATTATGTTATTTTAAATCAATGAGTTGGTGATAATTTGTTACTCAGTGAAAGAAAATTGATACATTAAACACCAAAGGCAAAAAAACAAACAAAAAACAATAATCAAAAAACCAACCAATAGAAAAAGAAATAAAATAAAGCATTAACTGCAAATGGGATAGTTGGAGCTACTAAATATCCCAAATTAATGTAATATTTTGAATAAATTTAAGTCATGCTGACCAAATTTTTTAAAAAGCAGTTAAAGATAGTCTCATTCTCCAGATTAAACAAAACAAAAAGGTTGCCAATAAGAATGGTCTTTTCCCCTATAAAATTGAGCTTAAAATAGATTTTACATGAGCATAAATAAATAATCTGGTGGTTAACAATGTTTGAAATACTAGGACATAACTAATAGCATAGAAAAAAAAAAAAACTTTCTCCTCACACAAAATTTTAAGTATAAAATCAAAATATGGTGTACTGATAAAAAATAATCAATAAATATAAATTCAAGGAAATAAACAAAAAGGTAACAAATGTCAAATTATGAAAAAGTCATTAAATATAAAGGGTAAATATTCTTAATCAAATGTAAGGAGTCTCCATGTAACTGAAAAGAAATTTAGCAACTGCTTTTAAGAGACATTTCTAACATAAAATTACAAACTAATTATTTAATTAATATGAGATGGATGGATGGCATCATTGACTCAATGGGCATGAGTCCATGCTGGGCTGGATGAAGCACACATGGAATCAAGACTGATGGGAGAAATATCAATAACCTCAGATATGCCGATAACACCACCCTTATGGCACAAAGCAAAGAACTAAAAAGCCTCTTGATGAAAGTGAAAGAAGAGAGTGAAAAAGTTGGCTTAAAGCTCAGCATTCAGAAAACTAAGATTATGGCATCTGGTCCCATCACTTCATGGCAAATAGATGGGGAAACAATGGAAACAGTGAGAGACTATTTTGGGGGCTCCAAACTCACTGCAGATGGTGACTGCAGCCATGAAATTAAGACACTTGCCCCTTGGAAAAAAAGCTATGACCAATCTAGATAGCATATTAGAAAGCAGAGACGTTACTTTGCCAACAAAGGTCCATCTAGTCAAAGCTATGGTTTTTCCAGTAGTCATGTATGGATGTGAGAGTTGGACTATAAAGAAAGCTGAGTGCCGAAGAATTGATGCTTTTGATGCTTGTTGGAGAAGACTCTTGAGAGTCCCTTGGACTACAAAGAGACCTTGGACTACAAATGAACATGAGTTTGAGCAAGCTCTAGGAATTGGTGATGGTTAGGGAAGTCTGGGGTGCTGCAGTCCATGGGGTTTAAAAGAGTCAGACACAACTGAGCAACTGAACTAACCTGAAACGTTTTTACATCAAATAAATTAGAAGCACATTTAAATTAATCATGACCAACTCCTTAACAATTAATAGCACTATGAAAGTGAAAGTCACTCAGCCGTGAACCCATGTGTGGATTCTCCAGGCCAGAATACTGGAGTGGGTAGCCTTTCCCTTCTCCAGGGGATCTTCCCAACCCAGGGATCAGATCCAGGTCTCCCACATTGCAGGCAGATTCTTTACCAGCTGAGCCACCAGAAAAACCCAAGAATACTGGAGTGGGTAGGCTATCCCTTCTCCAGCGGATCTTCCTGACCCAGGAATCAAACCAGGGTCTCCTGCATTGCAGGTGGATTCTTTGCCAGCTGAGCTACAAGGGAAGCCCCTAACAGCACTAACAAAAAAAAAAGAAGAAGAAGAAGAAACAAATCATGGAAGCTAATAAAGAAAAGAGTAGTGCAAAAACTTTGTACTGGGGTTACCTCGTAGCTCAGTCAGTAAAGAGTCTGCCTGCAATGCAGAAGACCTGGGTTTGCAGGTCTCCTTTCCTGGGTCGGGAAGATCCCCTGGAGAAGGAAATGGCAACCCACTTCAGTATTCTTGCCTGGAGAATCCCATGGACAGAGGAGCCTGGCAGGCTACATCTATTGGGTCACAAGAGTTGGACACAACTGAGCACAAACTTTGTACTATGGAAGGGAGTATACATTAGTAAGCTGGTCATTTAAAGGAGTATGGGTTTTTAATATAGTGCCATCAGCATGGATGACTTTATATCAAAACATCCAAAATGTCAAAAGCAATGCAAAAAGAAAGTTGAACATGCCTAAGAATAATAATAATACAGGAAATATAACAATCAAGGTGATTATCTTTTCTTTTTTTGTTTTATGATAGAGGCAGTAGTCATACTTAGGGACCTTCCTAAATTAATGAAAGGGTCTTTTTGTGTTAAGCCTGTTACATGTTTTATACTTTTCTTAAAACTCTTACTAATATGTACATTTCTTGGTGTGCATACTACAAAATAATTTTCATTATTCCCTGCAGCGTGTGTGTGTATACTTGGCACCCAAATAAGGACACTCTAGCATCCTCAGGGTGATACTAGTAAAGCTTCCAGCACTGCACTGAGAGTGCTGGCGTGTCCTCACTTCTCCCATGAAACGTATTTGGGTAGTGGATCACATAGGCTTTTCTAAGGTCAAATATATGTTGTGTGTGTGTGCGTGCTCAGTTGTTCAGTCGCATCTGACTCTTTGTGACTCTATGGACTATAGCCCATCAGGCTCCTCTGTCCATTATGCAGCCATAAAAAAGCTTTCTTCAAGCAAGCTAAGTGTCCATCAACAGGTGAATGTGTAAAGAAGTGATGTATATATGCACAATGGAATATTAATTATAAAAAAGAATGAAATAATGCTATTTGCAGCAACATGTATGGACCTAGAAATGATCATACTCAGTGAAATAAGACAGAAAAAGACAAATATTACATGATATTGCTTACATGTGAATGATATACTTCCCTGGTGGCTCAGATGGTAAAGCATCTGCCTACAATGTGGGAGACCCGGGTTTGATCCCTGGGTCAGGCGTACATGTGAAATTAAAAAAAAAAAAAAAGATTCAAATGAACTTATTCACAAAATAGAAATAGACTCATAGACACAGAAAACAAACTTAGGATTACCAAACAGGATGTGGGGTGGATAAAGTAGGAGTTTGACTCCTAGAGGAGAACATAGGCAAAACACTCTCCGACATACATCACAGCAGGATCCTCTATGACCCACCTCCCAGAATATTGGAAACAAAAGCAAAAATAAACAAATGGGACCTAATTAACCTTAAAAGCTTCTGCACATCAAAGGAAACTATTAGCAAGGTGAAAAGACAGCCTTCAGAATGGGAGAAAATAATAGCAAATGAAGCAAACGACAAACAACTAATCTCAAAAATATACAAGCAACTCCTACAGCTCAACTCCAGAAAAATAAACGACCCAATCAAAAAATGGGCCAAAGAACTAAATAGACATTTCTCCAAAGAAGACATACAGATGGCTAACAAACACATGAAAAGATGCTCAACATCACTCATTATCAGAGAAATGCAAATCAAAACCACTATGAGGTACCATTTCACACCAGTCAGAATGGCCGCGATCCAAAAGTCTACAAATAATAAATGCTGGAGAGGGTGTGGAGAAAAGGGAACCCTCTTACACTGTTGGTGGGAATGCAAACTAGTACAGCCACTATGGAGAACAGTGTGGAGATTCCTTAAAAAACTGGAAATAGAACTGCCTTATGATCCAGCAACCCCACTGCTGGGCATACACACTGAGGAAACCAGAAGGGAAAGAGACACGTGTACCCCAATGTTCATCGCAGCACTGTTTATAATAGCCAAGACATGGAAGCAACCTAGATGTCCATCAGCAGATGAATGGGTAAGAAAGCTGTGGTACATATACACAATGGAGTATTACTCAGCCATTAAAAAGAATACATTTGAATCAGTTCTAATGAGGTGGATGAAACTGGAGCCTATTATACAGAGTGAAGTAAGCCAGAAGGAAAAACATAAATACAGTATACTAACGCATATATATGGAATTTAGAAAGATGGTAACAATAACCCGGTGTACGAGACAGCAAAAGAGACACTGATGTATAGAACAGTCTTATGGACTCTGTGGGAGAGGGAGAGGGCGGGAAGATGTGGGAGAATGGCAATGAAACATGTAAAATATCATGTAAGAAACGAGTTGCCAGTCCAGGTTCGATGCATGATGCTGGATGCTTGGGGCTGGTGCACTGGGACGGCCCAGACGGATGGTATGGGGAGGGAGGAGGGAGGAGGGTTCGGGATGGGGAACACATGTATACCTGTGGCGGATTCATTTTGATATTTGGCAAAACTAATACAATTATGTAAAGTTTAAAAATAAAATAAAATTGGAAGAATAAAAAAAAAATAAAATAAAAAATAAAGTAGGAGTTTGAGATTAAAATATACACAGTACTACATGTAAAACAGATAATCAACAAGAACCTACTATATAGCACAGGGAATTCTACTCAATGTCTTGTAATAAGCTATAATGTAAGTGAATGTTAAAGAAATTATATGTGTGTGTGTATATGTGTGTGTGCGTGTGTGCATAACTGGATCATTTTGCTGTACACCTGAAGCTAACACAACATTGTAAGTCAACTTGTTTCAATTAAAAAAAAAAAAATTTAAAGCTTCCTTCATTTTCCTTTATGTGTGAAAGCCTAATTCAGTATCATAGATCTAGGGCTGGAAGACAAGTTAGATACTGCTTTATTTTTGCTTTTCTTTCTTTTTTATAGACATCCCTAGGGTACAAAATCATAAGGAGCAGAAACTTGGCATGAGAGGCTGAGCCTAGCTGCTGAACTCAGCTTAATTTCCTCATCTGTAAAACGGGGCTAAAAATACCTTGTTTCTTTGTTTGCTTTGAGATGTAAGAGAAATAACACCTGCATCTGGAATAATATCTGGAAAATTGCATTTTTCTTTTTCTTCAGAGTTTTTAAACAGAGTAATTCTATCCACATGCTTTCTCCTCCTTTCTCCCTCCCTCCCTTTCCCTCTCATTCTCCATCTCTTTTTCCCACAATTCACTCTTCATCATATAAAGAATATCACACACTGCTAGGTAATACCTACCTAGCAGCTGCTAAGGGGAAAAAAAAACACAGACCTGGAATATAAGAACCAGGCTTGCAAAATGATTCAGAGCCCTGGATCTGGACTGCTTGCACTGGACTCCTGAACAAGCACTGTGAACTTAGCCAAATTCTGTTAAGTCCTCTGTGTCTGAGATAAAAAATACAAAAAAGAAAAAAATAATAACAGTAGTAGTAGCTCCCTCCTAGAAGCTCACATGTTAGCACTTAGCCGGAGAGTGATGCATATAGTTCATAATGTTCAAAGAGTGTTAGCAATTATTATAGCATAAGTAGTATTTGAGCAGATGTTGAATAAAATATCTATAGCTGTTGGGATTGACATACATCCACCACTATATATGTATGCTTTAAACACTATAAAATATATAACTAGTAATTACCTACTATATAGTACAGGGAACTCTACTCAATACCCTATAATGACCTACATGAGTAAAGAATCTCAAAAAGAGTAGATATGTGTATATGTATAACTGATGTATATGTATTAAACATATATATGTATAACTGATTCATTTTGCTGTAGAGCAGAAACTAACACATTGTTTATCAACTATACTCCAATTAAAAACTGTTTTAATGTACACACTCCAGGCTTAAACAGGATGTGACAATAAAATGAGGGCATTCTTCTTTTTCATAACCAATTTATGATGGGATTAATGACCCTCTGTTCAAAAATTATCCCATCTCAAAGGTTCCTCAAATACTTCTGAGATTTTTTCCCCCCATTCTTGCTATTTATGTGGTTGGGAAATAGATCTTCTAGTTCACCTGCCCTCAGGTCTTTATCAAGCCACCATTCTAAAGTTTCTGTTGCTGGTGACCCTTGGAATTGATTATTTTTTTTGGTTACACTGTGGTCCAGGGGAGATCAGCATTACTAGTCTCTTCTGTTATCAACTGGAGAAGGCAGTTTCCCTAAACTGGTCGTCTTTGCTACTTGAAACATCCCTGAAAAGTAGAACAAAGGTTCTACTTTTTGACTGGAATTTACCGAGGCTTTGTGAATAAGGAAAGGAAGGTAAAATACTGAGGATAACTTTAAAAGGCTCCTTGCATGGTTGGCTCTTCTTTATTTAAGGGTCATTTCCCCAGAGCAACGGGTTCCCAGGTATCTTCCCCCAACACATTTACCTGTATAATCATCATCTTCTCCTCCCCCTTCCTCCTCCTTATTTTTATTCTTTATCAGTACCTGAAATTATCTTATGTATCTGTTTATCTATTCCCCTGTTTTAGAAAGGGAGTGCTTATTCATTCCTGAGTTCTTGGAACTTAGAATAGGGCATGTCTCATTGTAGGAAAACAACAAACATTAGTCTTAAAAATGGATGAGTGAATGAATGAATGAACAGAACCAGACCTGCCTTAGGGTGCAGCTAATTTTTGTTCATTTTTTAGATATCAACTTGCATATGACTTCTTCAGGCAATGTCCTCCATGACTGACTGGACAAGATAAGTGCTCCCTGTGACACAATTCCTCTGTACTCTTTTATCTAAAGTAATTCATTTTATTATCTGTCTTCCCTCCTTGGGTTTCAGGTCAAGAATTAGTTCTGTTTCATCCTGTAATGGACTCCCAATTCCTAGACAAATACACCCCATGTAGTTGGTGCTTGACAAATCTTTTCCAAAACATAACTATTAAAAGATCATTCAACTTGATGAAATAATATACAAAATTAGGAAGTAGCCTTTTTGTTTAATGGAAAATACAAAAACTGAAACTATGTGAAGAAATCATTCTATTAATAATACAAAGTTAACCTAACCAGGATTTTACAAATTTCTGGATTTTTTCTTGACTCTTAACATCCCTCACTCATGAGTCATTCTGTTCCCTCCCCCTAGCCCTGTGACTACATATCACAAATTCTTGCAGTGTCATTATACAGAAACTTTCAGAATATCACTCAACAATAAATGCTTCATTTAACCCATAAAGTACTAATACCTGACATTAACAAACCTAATGACTAAGGAAATAGTTTTCCCATGAGTACTTTCACATTATTCTGTAAGGGGTGAAAATTGTAATAGTCGGTGCTCATATTGTTACGTTTGGTGTCATCAGACTAGAGCTACATTCAATGTGACATATCTGGGAGTCAACCTGCCTAAGAATTCTCAGTCTTTAGGAATGTGAAGATGGTAGCATATTCCTACCCAGATTTCCATGGCCAAAGCATTAAAACAGTCTCTCAGCTCTTTTCACGCTTAGGCTCTTTTTCTGTTCTATTTTGTTTTCTGTCTTTCATGCTAAGGCTTTAAACACTATTTTCCACATATGTTCACACAACAGCAAAGAACCCAATTTAATTAACAAAAAAAAAATCACAATTTAAACAAAAATTAAATATATACTGACATAAATCATAGCAGGATCCTCTATGACCCACCCCCCAGAATATTAGAAATAAAAGCAAAAATAAACAAATGGGACCTAATTAAAATTAAAAGCTTTTGCACAACAAAGGAAACTATAAGCAAGGTGAAAAGACAGCCTTCATAATGGAAGAAAATAATAGCAAATGAAGCAATTGACAAAGAATTAATCTCAAAAATATACAAGCAACTCCTGCAGCTCAATTCCAGAAAAATAAACGACCCAATCAAAAAATGGGCCAAATAACTAAATAGACATTTCTCCAAAGAAGACATACAGATGGCTAACAAACACATGAAAAGGTGCTCATCATCACTCATTATCAGAGAAATGCAAATCAAAACCACTATGAGGTACCATCTCACGCCAGTCAGAACGGCTGCGATTCAAAAGTCTACAAGCAATAAATGCTGGAGAGGGTGTGGAGAAAAGGGAACCCTCTTACACTGTTGGTGGGAATGCAAACTAGTACAGCCACTGTGGAGAACAGTGTGGAGATTCCTTAAAAAACTGGAAATAGAACTGCCTTATGACCCAGCAATCCCACTGCTGGGCATACACACCGAGGAAACCAGAAGGGAAAGAGACACGTGTACCCCAATGTTCATCGCAGCACTGTTTATAATAGCCAGGACATGGAAGCAACCTAGATGTCCATCAGCAGACGAATGGATAAGAAAGCTGTGGTACATATACACAATGGAGTATTACTCAGCTATTAAAAAGAATACATTTGAATCAGTTCTAATGAGGTGGATGAAACTGGAGCCTATTATACAGAGTGAAGTAAGCCAGAAAGAAAAACACCAATACGGTATACTAATGCATATATATGGAATTTAGAAAGATGGTAACGATAACCCTGTATGCGAGACAGCAAAAGAGACACTGATGTATAGAACAGTCTTTTGGACTCTGTGGGAGAGGGAGAGGGTGGGATGATTTGTGAGAATGGCATTGAAACATGTATAATATCATATGTGAAACAAATCGCCAGTCCAGGTTTGATGCATGATACAGCATGCTCGGGGCTGGTGCACTGGGATGACCCAGGGGGATGGTATGGAGAGGGAGGTGGGAGGGGGGTTCAGGATGGGGAACACGTGTACACCCGTGGCAGATTCATGAAGATGTATGGCAAAACCAATACAATATTGTAAAGTAATTAGCCTCCAATTAAAATGAATAAATTTATATTTTAAAACATAATAAATATATAATTATATAAAAACAATATTATACTATCCAATTTGATGGCAAAATCTCTCAGCCTCTGTCCCTGCTTTGGGGAAAAGAATATGCATTTTTTGTACTGCAGTTTCCTCATGTGCAAAATGGATATAGTAATGGCCATCAAGTTCAGAGAATTGTCTTATGGTTTAAGGGAGATAGTAATCATGAAAGCAACAATTATAGCTCCCATTTATGGTCTGCTGCTGCTGCTAAGTCGCTTCAGTCGTGTTCGACTCTGTGCGACCCCATAGACAGCAGCCCACCAGGCTCCGCCGTCCCTGGGATTCTCCAGGCAAGAACACTGGAGTGGGTTGCCATTTCTTTCTTCAGTGCATGAAAGTGAAAAGTGAAAGTGAAGTTGCTCAGTCGTGTCCAACTCTAGCGACCCCATGGACTGCAGCCTACCAGGCTCCTCCGTCCATGGGAGTTTCTAGGCAAAAGTACTGGAGTGGGGTGCCATTGCCTTCTCCAGTGATGTCACAGTGATGGCTTAATCTAATCCTTCCAACCACTCTTGTTAACAGTTATTAATATTATTGTAACTTCATTTTACAGATGGAGAAATTGAGGCATGTAAACGTTACACTGCTTGCCATAGTTCACAAGCTGGCTGTTCATTTTTGAAATGAACATCTTTATCAATCTGTGCCAAATAGAAAAATAAGGCAATCATTTTAGCGAATAGCAAGTTTCTAAATGAGAAACTTCAGGTTCTTAGCTATTAAAAGTAGCCCCCAAATTACGAGTTTGCTAAACATTTTAACTCTTACTTCATCAGAGTAAGAAGTGTGTTGTTTTTTACTTTCAGTGTGTACTTTACAGAGAATTTAAGTAATTTGCCCAACTACACACATTTAGTGATGGAACTGGAATTTGAACACTGCTTTGCCTAACGTTAAAGCCACCTCTTGTAACCACAATGTTTTACTGACTCTAAAACCCCTTGACCCTAAAGCGAGTTTGACCAAATGTCCCAACTCTGCCCATGTGTCATTTCTTCTCTACCCTCTTTACTGGATCAAGGACCATCACCTTCCTTGCTTCTCTATTCATATAGCTTAATTCGCTGAGTGATTTTGGAAGAGGCTATCAACAAAATTTAATTCTTTTGTTTTTCCTCATCCATAATTCCCAGACCCACAAGCTTTTTCCATTTCTAGAAGCTAGAGAGGAAAGGGATAGAGAATCAAATCCTGACTCTGATTCTGGAAACTTCCTCCACAGACCAGGGAGGTGCACACTCCAGAAATTATGTTCCCTCCTCACACAAGTGTTCATCTCTGCTCATTTGTCCCATTCCAGGCAAGAGTCTCCATCCTTCCACACGTAAGCACCAAGTGAGTTTTATTCTTAATAACAAGAACAATAATAACAATTAGTATTTATTAGAGTCTTCGGTTTCTCAGTACTTGCTACATGTTTCTTATTCTTTATACTATTTCATTCTCATTGCCACACACTGAAGTAGGTATTACTATCACCATTTTGCAACTGATAAAACTGAAGTTTGTGCAGATTAAGTAATTTTGTCATGAAGCCCGTAAGCTGGAGAATGAACATTGGTTTTTCTGACTCCAAAGCCCTTGTTCTGAACCCTTGCCCCATATTACATCTGATCCCATCCCATCAAAATATAGTTCATGTTTGAGCATAAATATAGCACCGATGTAGTGCAAACAAGTTCACACATGCATATACAAGAATCATCATATTTATATATTATGCAATTCCACACCTACAGGTATTTTCTCACAGTGTCTTTCAAGTTTCACTTAGCAGCATTGTGACCTAGCAAGTCATATGAATTCTGCAAATAGTATTGCTATTCTGATGCAACTCAGTGGAAGCCTTACTATTATAACAAAATTGTCTGAGGCATTTCACGGACGTGAGTCTGAGTGAACTCCGGGAGTTGATGGACAGGGAAGCCTGGCGTCCTGCGATTCATGGGGTTGCAAAGAGTCGGACACGACTGAGTGACTGAATTGAACTGAACTGAAACATTTTATCTAGTTCTCACTTGGGGTTCATATAAATCATAATATGTGCGATTATCTCATTTTGCAGAAGGTGGTACAGTTTCTGATAATTGGACAATGACCTGAAATTAGAGGCCAGCAGGGGAAAGAGTGGGGAATTTAATCTCAGTCAAACCCTAAAGCCTAGGCTCTTTGCATCACGTGCTTCATGAACTACTTGCTCATCCTATGCTCTCTCTTCACTCTGTAGTCGCTGGTATTGGTCATCTTGTGAAATCAAATATTTCCCTAGATGGAAATCTCCAATCACTTGTATCATTACTACACCAGAATGCTTTTACCCAGGTGGAGTCCTTATTTCTTCCTCTCAGTCTTTTACTTCCCAGTGAAATGCCTGGATACAGTCCAGAGTAAAATGAGTTGAATGGCTTCATGCTCTGTGATGCTGACTCAGCTAAAGTGGGGTCTGCGTGACTGAAGCCAGTTTGTCTCCAAAGGCAGGTCTCTCTGTCTTCTGGGTAGCTCCAGGGCTAAGAACCCAACAAACCAGCACTTTGTCTGGGATGGCTTCTGACTTCTACACTAGCACTTTTATTTGTGAACTCTGTTTTCTCAGTGCAGGAGATAGAAAGATAGAAGCCCTCTATCATCTGAAGTCCTATATCTATAGTTATTCAATACCCGCACATTTTCTGATTCCATACACTCATATGAACAGGACATTCAGTAATAATCTAAGATAGGACTTTTTGTGAGCTAATGTTAATTCCAATACAAACTACTAATTATAACCCCATTAAAAAAAAAAAAAAACAAACTATGATCCCAA